>NC_083446.1:2695882-2769957 GCF_020745735.1 Hemiscyllium ocellatum | reverse complement strand
CCTCCCCATCACTCCCCCCGTCTCCCCATCACCCCCCGTCTCCCCATCACTCCCCCCCTGTCTCCCCATCACTCTCCCGTCTCCCCATCACTCCCCCCGTCTCCCCATCACTCCCCCCTGTCTCCCCATCACTCCCCCCGTCTCCCCATCACTCCCCATCTCCCCATCACTCCCCCGTCTCCCCATCACTCCCCCGTCTCCCCATCACTCCCCCCGTCTCCCCATCACTCCCCGTCTCCCCATCACTCCCCCCGTCTCCCCATCACTCCCCCGTCTCCCCATCACTCCCCGTCTCCCCATCACTCCCCCCGTCTCCCCATCACCCCCCCCGTCTCCCCATCACTCCCCTGTCTCCCCATCACTCCCCCGTCTCCCCATCACTCCCCCCCGTCTCCCCATCACTCCCCCGTCTCCCCATCACTCCCCTGTCTCCCCATCACTCCCCCCGTCTCCCCATCACTCCCCATCTCCCCATCACTCCCCCCGTCTCCCCATCACTCCCCCGTCTCCCCATCACTCCCCCCGTCTCCCCATCACTCCCCGTCTCCCCATCACTCCCCCCGTCTCCCCATCACTCCCCCCGTCTCCCCATCACTCCCCGTCTCCCCATCACTCCCCCCGTCTCCCCATCACCCCCCCCCGTCTCCCCATCACTCCCCTGTCTCCCCATCACTCCCCCCGCCTCCCCATCACTCCCCCCCCGTCTCCCCATCACTCCCCCGTCTCCCCATCACTCCCCCCGTCTCCCCATCACTCCCCCCGTCTCCCCATCACTCCCCGTCTCCCCATCACTCCCCCCGTCTCCCCATCATCTCCCGTCTCCCCATCACTCCCCCCCGTCTCCCCATCACTCCCCGTCTCCCCATCACTCCCCCCCGTCTCCCCATCACCCCCCCTCTCCCCATCACTCCCCGTCTCCCCATCACTCCCCCCGTCTCCCCATCACTCCCCCGTCTCCCCATCACTCCCCCACCGTCTCCCCATCATCCCCCCCGTCTCCCCATCACTCCCCCCGTCTCCCCATCACTCCCCCGTCTCCCCATCACTCCCCCCGTCTCCCCATCACTCCCCCCATCTCCCCATCACCCCCCTCTGTTTCCCCATCCCCCTCACTCCCCAATCACCCCCTCCCCCCCCCACACTCCCTTGCCCACCTTCTCCATTATATACACTATCATACAGATTCTATACTCTATATCCTATAGGGTGATGGAGGGGGGCGGGGTGTTTTTATGAAGTTGGTACTTCCCCCTTTAGGGGCGGGTCATCGGGCTCCATTCGGATTGGCTGCTGCAACATTTCACATCCTCGCCCTGCCATTGGCTGACACCGAACCCGGAAGTGTTGGAGGTAAATGGCTGAAGTTCCAGAGAGTGAGAATAGAGAGATACAGGGGGGAGAGAGGGAAGGGTGAAGACAGAAGATAGAGAGATACAGGGGGGAGAGAGGGAAGGGTGAAGACAGAAGATAGAGAGATACAGGGGAGAGAGGGAAGGGTGAAGACAGAAGATAGAGAGATACAGGGGGGAGAGAGGGAAGGGTGAAGACAGAAAATAGAGAGATACAGGGGGGAGAGAGGGAAGGGTGAAGACAGAAGATAGAGAGATACAGGGGGGAGAGAGGGAAGGGTGAAGACAGAAAATAGAGAGATACAGGGGGGAGAGAGGGAAGGGTGAAGACAGAAAATAGAGAGATACAGGGGGGAGAGAGGGAAGGGTGAAGACAGAAGATAGAGAGATACAGGGGGGAGAGAGGGAAGGGTGAAGACAGAAGATAGAGAGATACAGGGGGGAGAGAGGGAAGGGTGAAGACAGAAGATAGAGAGATACAGGGGGGAGAGAGGGAAGGGTGAAGACAGAAGATAGAGAGATACAGGGGGGAGAGAGGGAAGGGTGAAGACAGAAGATAGAGAGATACAGGGGGGAGAGAGGGAAGGGTGAAGACAGAAGATAGAGAGATACAGGGGGAGAGAGGGAAGGGTGAAGACAGAAGATAGAGAGATACAGGGGGGAGAGAGGGAAGGGTGAAGACAGAAAATAGAGAGATACAGGGGGAGAGAGGGAAGGGTGAAGACAGAAAATAGAGAGATACAGGGGGAGAGAGGGAAGGGTGAAGACAGAAAATAGAGAGATACAGGGGGAGAGAGGGAAGGGTGAAGATGGGGAGGAGGGAAATAGACGCGGAGAAGGGGAGGGGGGAAATAGAGAGATGCGAGAGAGGAGAACGGGGGAGAGAGAGAGAGAGAGAGAGTAGAGAGGTGCCGAGAGAGAGGGGGGGAGTGGAGTGGGTAGGAAGGGAGGGTGGGTGTGGGGCGAGTGAGTTGCAGGGGTTTGCTGAGCCGGTGTGTGTGTGTGTGTGTGTGTGTGTGTGTGTGGGGTGGGGGGGGGGTGGGGGCTGGCTATGGGGGGGAATGTCTGAGCTCCAGGGACTGGGTAACCCACTGTTTGCTGCTGTCTCCCTCTCAGCCCCACAGCTGATCCGATCGGATCTGGATTGATCCAAGCTCCTGCACCTTCCCAATGTGATGGCCACACGGTTTGAGATTGGGGAGCCGGACTCTGATCCCAGCGAGGAATGGGAGCTCCGAGGGGGGAGTTCCCAGCCGGATCTTGGACAGCTCCCTGGGAATGCTGGGCCGAGTCCCAGAGAGACCAGGGCCAGGCGGGTGGAAGGTAGGGACAGAGGGAGGAGGCTGTAATCAGTTAGGGGCAGCGAGAGGGATCTGTCACACTGCCCACTCCCTCAGCACTGACCCTCCGACAGTGCCCGCTCCCTCAGCACTGACCCTCCGACAGTGCCCACTCCCTCAGCACTGACCCTCCGACAGTGCCCGCTCCCTCAGCACTGACCCTCCGACAGTGCCCACTCCCTCAGCACTGACCCTCTGACAGTGCACGCTCCCTCAGCACTGACCCTCCGACAGCGCCCGCTCCCTCAGCACTGACTCTCTGACAGTGCCCGCTCCCTCAGTACTGACCCTCCGACAGCGCCCGCTCCCTCAGTACTGACCCTCCGACAGCGCCCGCTCCCTCAGCACTGACCCTCCGACAGCGCCCGCTCCCTCGGCGCTGACCCTCCGACGGTGCCCGCTCCCTCGGCGCTGACCCTCCGACGGTGCCCGCTCCCTCGGCGCTGACCCTCCGACGGTGCCCGCTCCCTCGGCGCTGACCCTCCGACGGTGCCCGCTCCCTCGGCGCTGACCCTCCGACGGTGCCCGCTCCCTCGGCGCTGACCCTCCGACGGTGCCCGCTCCCTCGGCGCTGACCCTCCGACAGTGCCCACTCCCTCGGTGCTGACCCTCTGGTGCCGTTCTCCCCTTGCCCTGCGCTCCCGTCCCTGGTTATGATGGTGACGGTGGCGATGGTGTGCCGGGCGTCTGGTTTGTAGCTGACTCTGTCGATGCCGCTGTCTGTTTTCCCTGGCAGAGGCTGAGACGGTGGTGTTCCAGGATGGCATTCCCATCGCTCGGAGGGTGACGCTTCCCGAAGTGGAACTGCTGGAGGACGTGTCGGTGTTCCGGAATCGTACCCGCTCAGAGCCTCCGAACTTCTGGCTGGCTGTCCAGTACGGCCGGGAGCTCCGCAGGATGAGCGATGAGTTTGTCTCCAGCTACATCGAGCGTAGGGTTGGTCTTCAGTATACCCCACCCCCAACCGTCTGTGACCCTCGGGTGTCCCGGGGAGGGGGAGCAGGATAGACACCCAGCTCCTTACCCACCACTCCAGCCAACCTCCAGAGAGAGGTGGGGAATGCAGAGAGAGGGAGGGAATACAGAGAGAGGTGGGGGGTGCGTTAAGCGTCCCTGGGGAAAGGCAGGTGATCCCCGGGATGTATCGACCTGGGGCTGGAGCTGCGCCAACTCCGAGGAGACTCGGAGAGCGAGGGGTGGGGGAACGTCGACTGGCAGACACACTGGGTGCGTGTGACGGACTGGGAGACAGACTGACAGCACGCGTGACAGAGCGAGGGTGTGGACTGAGAGAGAAGGGAGGGGGCCAGCTGAGTGACTGCCCGAGATGGGGTGAGGGGCAAGCAGGACAGAGAGAGAGAGAGAGACCTGGTGCTGACCGTGAGAATGGGATCTCTTTGATCGAGTGTTGGTCCGGGGGCCGCTGGTCTGGGTGGGGTCTTCTCTCCAACCTGCTTGAGGTTTGGGTTGGAAGTGGGTGGGAGGGGGGTGGTGTTTGTAGGGAGGGGAGTGGTCTGACGTTGCCGTGGGGCGATGGGAGGGAGGGTGGTGGTGGTAGAGTGAGGGTCGGGGTTGTGGGGGTGGTATTGGTGGGAGGGGGGGAAGGGTCAGATTGCAGCTCAGTGACGGATTCCCCTCTCGTCGCCCCCCACCCCCTCCCTCCCACAGCGTCTGCCCGTGTCCAAGAGCGCAGGGACCCTGGCCGCTCGGGTCTATCGGAAAGTGATGGACATGTTCCCCAGGAAGGACTCTGTGGACCCCCGGCCGGGGGGCGACTGCTGAGCTGACCTTCCGGAACCATCCGCCACCTCGAATCGACAGCTGGAGCCTTAACGAGGAGCGATGGGAGAGAGAGGGTCTCCCCGTGGGACTGAGATTCTGGCTGTCGGACAATCCAACATTCCCACTCGGAGCCGGATTCCCTGCACGTGAACAAATCTTTATTGAACTGCACTGCACCCCACGGCTGACTTTACCAGGAACCATCGTCTGCCCCTGGCGTGTTCCCTCTGCCCCTGGCGTGTTCCCTCTGCCCCTGCCTGCCCCTAGCGTGTACCCTCTGCCCCTGGCATGTTCCCTCTGCCCCTGCCTGCCCCTAGCGTGTACCCTCTGCCCCTGGCATGTTCCCTCTGCCCCTGCCTGCCCCTGGCGTGTACCCTCTGCCCTTGGCATGTTCCCTCTGCCCCTGCCTGCCCCTAGCGTGTACCCTCTACCTCTGGCGTATACCCTCTGCAGTCTGTGCCCACCCCTGGGCTGGATATGTGTGTTCCCTGAAGCATCGGGGAGGTGGCTGATGTCTGTACAGTCATCAGGGACATGGATAGGGTCTCTTCCCTGGGGTGGGGGAGTCCAGAACTAGAGGGGCATAGGTTTAGGGTGAGAGGGGAAAGATATAAAAGAGACCTAAGGGGTAACTTTTTCACACAGAGGGTGGTACGTGTATGGAATGAGCTGCCAGAGGATGTGGTGGAGGCTGGTACAATTACAACATTTAAGAGGCATTTGGATGGGTATATGAATAGGAAGGGTTTGGAGGGATATGGGCCGGGTGCTGGCAGGTGGGACTAGATTGGGTTGGGATATCTGGGACAGCATGGACAGGTTGGGCCGAAGGGTCTGTTTCTGTGCTGTCCCATCTCTTATGACTCTCTATCCATGAGAGCGGTATTTCACTCTGAGGGTGGAGAGCAACCCCGGGTCCCAATGTCCACCCCCACAACACCCCCCCTCTCCCCACCCCACCCCCTTCAACACCCCAACACACTGCAGACTTTCCCCAAGGCTTTGTGGAAAATGGGAACGGGAACAGGCCATTTGGCCCTCTCCAGCCTGCTAGCCCCATTCCATTGGACCATCCGACTCAGTCCCCTGTTCCCACTCCCCCCGCCCCTCCCCCAAGACCCTTGAACCCTGGGAACTATATGAAGCCCCTTGAAAACATTCGGCGAGCTGGCACCAATGGATTTCTGTGGGACAGTATTCCCACAGTCCCACCCCCCGGGTGAAGACATTCCTCCCTGTCTCAGTCCCAAACGGCCCTCTATCCTGTAACCTTAGACTTTAACCCCCTCCTCCACCCTGTTCTGGTCTCCCCTCCCGTCCTTGGGGACTGTCCTTCGTGCGTTTACTCCGTCAGCTCCTTCCAAACCCACGGCCACTTCCATCCAGAAGGACAAGGGGCAGCAGGTACACGGGAACACCACCCCCTGCAAGTTCCCCCCCGAGCCCCTCACCATCCCGACTTGGAAATATCTCACCGTTCCCTCAGTGTGGCTGGGAAAGAATCCTGGGATTCCCTCCCTAAGGGACACTGTGGGTCTACCTACTGCTTTTCTCATTCTGCTTATCCAGCGTTTTCCCCTCTTTCCCCCCCACCCCCTCCCCCCCCCCAGAGACCGGATACTGTGTACACGGTAACTCCGAGTGTGGGACACGGGGACCGGGGACTGTGTACACGGTAACTCCGAGTGTGGGACACGGGGACCGGGGACTGTGTACACGGTAACTCCGAGTGTGGGACACGGGGACCGGGGACTGTGTACACGGTAACTCCGAGTGTGGGACACGGGGACCGGGGACTGTGTACACGGTAACTCCGAGTGTGGGACACGGGGACCGGGGACTGTGTACACGGTAACTCCGAGTGTGGGACACGGGGACCGGGGACTGTGTACACGGTAACTCCGAGTGTGGGACACGGGGACCGGGGACTGTGTACACGGTAACTCCGAGTGTGGGACACGGGGACCGGGGACTGTGTACACGGTAACTCCGAGTGTGGGACACGGGGACCGGGGACTGTGTACACGGTAACTCCGAGTGTGGGACACGGGGACCGGGGACTGTGTACACGGTAACTCCGAGTGTGGGACACGGGGACCGGGGACTGTGTACACGGTAACTCCGAGTGTGGGACACGGAGACCGGGGACTGTGTACACGGTAACTCCGAGTGTGGGACACGGAGACTGTGTACACGGTCACTCCGAGGGTGGGACACGGAGACCGGGGACTGTGTACACAGTAACTCCGAGTGTGGGACACGGGGACTGTGTACACGGTCACTCCGAGGGTGGGACACGGAGACCGGGGACTGTGTACACGGTAACTCCGAGTGTGGGACACGGAGACCGGGGACTGTGTGCGCGGTGACTCCGAGTGTGGGACACGGAGACTGTGTACACGGTCACTCCGAGGGTGGGACACGGAGACCGGGGACTGTGTACACAGTAACTCCGAGTGTGGGACACGGGGACTGTGTACACGGTCACTCCGAGGGTGGGACACGGAGACCGGGGACTGTGTGCGCGGTGACTCCGAGTGTGGGACACGGAGACTGTGTACACGGTCACTCCGAGGGTGGGACACGGAGACCGGGGACTGTGTACACAGTAACTCCGAGTGTGGGACACGGGGACTGTGTACACGGTCACTCCGAGGGTGGGACACGGAGACCGGATACTGTGTACACGGTAACTCCGAGTGTGGGACACGGGGACTGTGTACACGGTGACTCTGGGTGTGGGATACAGTTTCCCAATGCTCAGTGTTGCTGCCTCTGAACCAGTTGAGCTGTTCTGGTGGTTACTGTGTGGGATTAGGGAGTTGCTCCTAGCTGAGGGTTTGTGATGAGTGCAGGCTGGCTGCTGGGGAGTTAGCACTCTTGCCTCCTGCCCTGTCACCTTACCCAACCTCCTCCATCCCCCTGAGTTTGGTGCTTTGGTTAGGTGAAGAGGGATACTGAGAGATACACTGGTGCTAGCTTTCTTTGGTAGGTTATCCTGGGTTTCTTTGTGAATATAGAAGATGTGGTTACTCTCCGTCTGCTGGATCTCTCACCCTGAACCTGCCAGAGCTCCATCTGGGGTGTGTCGGCTGCAGGATTGCAATAATCCAGCCTGGCTGAGAGGGGCAGCTGGCTGGATACTGGGACCGTTGTGCCCCCATGGTCTGAATCTGCCCGTGTTTTGCTTGGCGAGGGATGTCCAGACCAACACTGAATGAAACAGTTCAGAAGGACTGATTGGTGAAGGAATTCCCAATCCTTTACCAACTCCTGCCCTCGAGGAGAAAGTGAGGACTGCAGATGCTGGAGATCAGAGCTGAAAATGTATTGCTGGAAAAGCGCAGCAGGTCAGGCAGCATCCAAGGAGCAGGAGGCTCGATGGTTCGGGCTTATGCCTGCAATTCGTGCCCTCCCCAAGCATGATGTCTTTAAGTCGATGTATTCCTGATGAAAGACTTTTGCCCGAAACGTCGATTTTCCTGCTCCTTGGAAGCTGTCTGAACTGCTGTGCTCTTCCAGCACCACTCTAAACCAAACTCTAACCAAGCTGCAGAGTCAAAATAAAAGTAATGACTAATGTGTAACTAAATGGAATAAAACTTTTTGTTTTCAAAACTGTTATTGAGTGTATAATCTTCCAGCGCGGTAATCAGCAGTTGCTGGAAAAGCTCAGCAGGTCTGGCAGAGTCTGTCGAGAGAAATTGAGAGTTAATGTTTCTGATCTTGTGACCTTTCCTCAGAGCTGATGGCATCTTTACGTCCAGTGGGTGGGGTTGGAGGGGAGGGTTAAGGAGTAAACGATAGGTAGGGATGGAGCTCAAAGGGAGAGAGACAGACAAAGGAGTGGGTAACGATCTGGCTGGGAGGGTGTGAGGGGGTAACAGTAATAGCAGGCTCGGTGCTAGCCCAGGCCTGGTGGGTGGGGGGAAAGAGTTCAGGCCCTAACTTTATTGAACTCTCTATCGAGCCCGGGGGGCCGTGGGGTCCCCGACTGCAAAATGAGGCACTGTTCTTCCAGCGGGCGCTGGGCTTCACTGGGACACAACAGCGAGGCTGGCCAGGGAACAGGGTGGGGGGGTGTTAAAGGGGGCAGGCAACTGGAAACGGAGGGTGGAGGTGTAGTGGACAGCGAAGAGGGTTACCTCAGATTACAACAGGATCTGGACCAGATGGGCCAATGGGCTGAGAAGTGGCAGATGGAGTTTAATTCAGATAAATGCGAGGTACTGCATTTTGGAAAAGCAAATCTTAGCAGGACTTATACACTTAATGGTAAGGTCCTAGGGAGTGTTGCTGAACAAAGAGACCTTGGAGTGCAGGTTCATAGCTCCTTGAAAGTGGAGTCGCAGGTAGATAGGATAGTGAAGAAGGCGTTTGGTATGCTTTCCTTTATTGGTCAGAGTATTGAGTACAGGAGTTGGGAGGTCATGTTGCGGCTGTACAGGACATTGGTTAGGCCACTGTTGGAATATTGTGTACAATTCTGGTCTCCTTCCTATCGGAAAGATGTTGTGAAACTTGAAAGGGTTCAGAAAAGATTTACAAGGATGTTGCCAGGGTTGGAAGGTTTGAGCTACAGGGAGAGGCTGAACAGGCTGGGGCTGTTTTCCCTGGAGGGTCGGAGGAGTGACCTCATAGAGGTTTATAAAATCATGAGGAGCTTGGATAGGATGTATGGTCTTTTCCCTGGGGTCGGGGAGTCCAGAACTAGAGGGCATAGGTTTGGGGTGAGAGGGGAAAGATATAAAAGAGACCAAAAGGGTGACATTTTCACACAGAGGGTGGTACGTGTATGGAATGAGCTGCCAGAGGATGTGGTGGGGGCTGGTACAATTACAACATTTAAAAGGCATCTGGATGGGTATATGAATAGAAAGAGTTTAGAGGGATACGGGCCAGGTGCTGGCAAATGGAACTAGATTAATTTAGGATATCTGGTTGGCATGGACAAGTTGGACTGAAGGGTCTGTACATCTCTATAACTCTATGTGGGCATCTGAACGTGAGGGTGAGACTACCTGTCAGCTGAAGGGACACATCATCTGAGACAGAAATACCAGGCTGAGCCAAGAAATCTGCACGCTCTGTGAAGAAAAAAATAGCTCCATCCACCTCTAAAGGTACACGGCACGTTTTGCGAATATTCTTGACACCAGAAAATGAGTGAGAAGGTATTTCAGACACAAGAATGTGATGGAGAGAGGCGTTCAGAACAGCAGAGTTCCAGAGAAATCGTCCCCGACAGCAGAATCAGGAGAGGGTAAGTGAAGCCATTCTCGGAGATCCACTCTGTGTGAACTTCTTGAGAAATTAAGTTTTTAATTATTGTTCTTATTAATTGGGTTCATGTACGTGAGACGTGATGTTATTAAAACAGCACTCCGTAATAGTTAGGGAGTATTTGTCCAGTTTGTTAAGAATTCTGTTAATTTCTTCACGGTTGGGAGTTAAATAAATAAATTGTTATTTACTGAATTTAGAGTGAGTGAAAGGATTACCCTTCGGAACAGATTGTGGGGGTGAGAGGTCAGTTATACCCCTTTGTAAGATTACAAGGACAGGTGACCCCTCTGGGCAGGGAGGGAGTGAGGGAGGGAGGGAGGAGGGTTAACCTCTCTTGTTCATGTTGTTGTTACAAAACACTCTGGACAATCCTGTATATCCCTGGACACTATGGGACAATTTCCCATGGCCAATCCACCCTAACCTGTACATCCCTGGGCACTATGGGACAATTTCCCATTGCCAATCCACCCTAACCTGCACATCCCTGGACACTATGGGACAATTTCCCATTGCCAATCCACCCTAACCTGCACATCCCTGGGCACTATGGGACAATTTCCCATTGCCAATCCACCCTAACCTGCACATCCCTGGGCACTATGGGACAATTTCCCATTGCCAATCCACCCTAACCTGCACATCCCTGGGCACTATGGGACAATTTCCCATGGCCAATCCACCCTAACCTGTTCTTGTTCATGGTGTATTGCCCCCCTCATTCTGATGGCCACCTTAGTGTGTGGCTGCCTCAAGCTGGGCATAGCCTCTCGGTACACAAAGTGCCACTAGGTACTGAGATTCTAGCTGTCACCGATGTTGTGAAGGGTGGGGGCGGGTCTCACTGCAGTAGAATCCTGTACCTAGTTGGGCCCTTCTGTATCCATGAATAAAGCAGAGATTTGAAAAAGATATCTCAATACTGTGTGCACACATTTCAGTGAGAAGTATTCTAATGAATTTGATTTGACTTAGGTTTAAGTTTGTCATGTAGAGGGTTCAATAAGAAGAGTACAATGTCACCATTGAATCAGTGTTCAACACACCCTACAGCCCAACACGTCCACACCCATCCTCTGAAGAGACACCCCTTCCCCTACATTTCCCCCTGACTAATGCACCTAACCTGTACATCCCTGGGCACTATGGGACAATTTCCCATGGCCAACCCACCCTAACCTGTACATCCCTGGGCACTATGGGACAATTTCCCATGGCCAATCCACCCTAACCTGCACATCCCTGGGCACTATGGGACAATTTCCCATGGACAATCTACCCTGACCTTCACATCCCTGGGCACTACTTCCCACGGCCAATCCACCCTAACCTGTACATCCCTGGACACTATGGGACAATTTCCCATGGCCAATCCACCCTAACCTGCACATCCCCGGGCACTATGGGTCAATTTCCCATGGCCAATCCACACTATCCTGCACATCCCTAGACACTATGGGACAATTCCCCATGGCCAATCCACCTTAACCTGCACATCCCTGGCCACTATGGGACAATTTCCATGGCCAATCCACACTAACATGCACATGACTGGGCACTATGGGACATTTCCCATGGCCAATGCACCCTAACCTGCACATCCCTGGACACTATGGGACAATTTCCCATGGCCAATCCACCCTAACCTGCACATCCCTGGGCACTATGGGACAATTTCCCATGGCCAATCCACCCTAACCTGCACATCCCTGGGCACTATGGGGCAATTTCCCACGGCCAATCCACCCTAACCTGTACATCCCTGGGCACTATGGGACAATTTCCCACGGCCAATCCACCCTAACCTGTACATCCCTGGGCACTATGGGACAATTTCCCATGGCCAATCCACCCTAACCTGCACATCCCTGGGCACTATGGGACAATTTCCCATGGCCAACCCACCCTAACCTGCACATCCCTGGGCACTATGGGACAATTTCCCATGGCCAACCCACCCTAACCTGTACATCCCTGGACACTATGGGACAATCCCCCATGGCCAATCCACCCGACCTGCACATCCCTGGGAGGAAACCGGAGCACCCCCATGCCGACATCGGGAGAATGTGCAAACTCCACACAGCTGCCCGAGGCTGGAATTGAACCTGGGTCCCTGATACTGTGAGGCAGCAGTGCTCACCACTTGGGCCACCCTGCTGCCTACCTTGTGAACAAAGGTACAAAATGTTTCTGTTACGCTCCATCGCTGCTGCTGCTTCTATGGCTGCCCTTTCTCCAAAAGGTGAGGAAAACCACTGCACAAAAAAGGGGAAATGAAGAGAACGGAGAGGAAGAACGGGAAGCAGATGGAATGGATGAGCCCAGGATACTGCCTACTCCACCACCCCCATCGTGAGATGGGGTCATGGGTGATGGAGGGTAAACCCTTGAGGTTGAATTCAAGTGAGTATCAAAATGAATGAACGCTTAATATATTAGGGAAAAACAATGTTTGTAAATGCTCTGTACAATATAATTGTCACGAGATGGGGGTGTCACTGGCTACAGGAGTATTTATTGACCAGGGGATAGATCAGAGACAACCCTGTTGCTATGGGTCTGGAGTTACTGACCAAACCAGGTCAAGACGACAGATTTCCTTCCCCTAAACGATATTAATGAACCAGACTTTTTTAAAAATAAGAATCACCAGTGATTCCGCGGACATCTTTTTTTTTAGATTCCCTGCAGTGTGGAAACAGGCCCTTCGGCCCAAGCAGTCCACACCGACCCTCCAAAGAGTAACCCACCCAGACCCATTTCCCTCTGACCAACGCACCTAACACTAGGGGCAATTTCCCATGGCCAATCCACCCTAACCTGCACATCCCTGGGCACTATGGGACAATTTGCCATGGCCAACCCACCCTAACCTGCACATCCCTGGGCACTATGGGACAATTTCCCACGGCCAATCCACCCTAACCTGCACATCCCTGGGCACTATGGGACAATTTCCCACAGCCAACCCACCCTAACCTGCACATCCCTGGGCACTATGGGACAATTTCCCATGGCCAATCCACCCTAACCTGCACATCCCTGGGCACTATGGGACAATTTCCCACAGCCAACCCACCCTAACCTGCACATCCCTGGGCACTATGGGACAATTCCCCATGGCCCATCCACCCTAACCTGCACATCCCTGGCCACTATGGGACAATTTCCCATGGCCAATCCACACTAACATGCACATCCCTAGACACTATGGGACATTTCCCATGGCCAACCCACCCTAACCTACACATCCCTGGGCACTATGGGACAATTTCCCATGGCCAACCCACCCTAACCTACACATCCCTGGGCACTATGGGACAATTTCCCATGGCCAACCCACCCTAACCTGCACATCCCTGGGCACTATGGGACAATTTCCCACGGCCAATCCACCCTAACCTGCACATCCCTGGGCACTATGGGACAATTTCCCACAGCCAACCCACCCTAACCTGCACATCCCTGGGCACTATGGGACAATTTCCCATGGCCAATCCACCCTAACCTGCACATCCCTGGGCACTATGGGACAATTTCCCACAGCCAACCCACCCTAACCTGCACATCCCTGGGCACTATGGGACAATTCCCCATGGCCCATCCACCCTAACCTGCACATCCCTGGCCACTATGGGACAATTTCCCATGGCCAATCCACACTAACATGCACATCCCTAGACACTATGGGACATTTCCCATGGCCAACCCACCCTAACCTACACATCCCTGGGCACTATGGGACAATTTCCCATGGCCAACCCACCTGACCTGTTACATTTTTGGAGTGTGGGAGGAAAACGGGGCACCCGGAGGAAACCTGCGCAGTCAACGTGCAAACTCCACACAGTCACCCGAGGCTGCAATCGAACCTGGGACCCTGGAGCTGTGAGGCAGCAGGGCTAAACACTGAGCCACTGTGCCATCAATCCAGCTGGAAGTCCCCCAGCCCTGATGGACCTCATGTCAGGGTTCAAAATGGACGCTGAGATAATAGAGGCGTGAGTCGCAATTATCCAAAATTCCTGAGTTTCTGGAGTGGTCCTTTCAGATTGTAAGGATTCTACTGAAGACAGAAAGCAGGAATCACTTGTTGTGGGTAAAATGCTAAAATCAATTATTAAGGAGATCATCGAGGAGAAAGTGAGGTCTGCAGATGCTGGAGATCAGAGCTGAAAATGTGTTGCTGGAAAAGCGCAGCAGGTCAGGCAGCATCCAAGGAGCAGGAGATTCGACGTTTCGGGCATAAGGAGATCCTGGGTCATTCCTGAAGAAGGGCTTATGCCCGAAACGTCGAATCTCCTGTTCCTTGGATGCTGCCTGACCTGCTGCGCTTTTCCAGCAACACATTTTCAGCTCTTAAGGAGATCATACCAGTGCACCTACTGAAGAGTAATCAGGCAGAGTCAAACCAGTTTGTCAGAAGGAATGTGTGCTTGACTTCAGTTCTTAAAGGAACTGACAGGCAACATGGATAAAGGAGAAGCATTTGAAAAAGTCACCGTCTAAAACAGCAGCATATTCTCTGCGGCGTGCGGTAAATTGGATGCAGAGGGTGGGGATAAATGGGTCATTTTACAGGTTGGAAGGATGTAACAAATGGTACAGGGATCATTGGATAAAAGCAAAAGCAAATTTGAGCTTTGACAAAGGGTCAGTTACGACTCGAAACGTCAGCTCTTTTCTCTCGTTACAGATGCTGCCAGACCTGCTGAGATTTTCCAGCATTTTCTCTTGCAGGTTCAGGGATTACTGTTGGTTGAAGTCCCAGTGCTTTACCATGAAGAAAACAAAGGTATTTTGAATCAACCTGTCCATGGATGTTCTAACCTGGGTGTTCTGCACCAGAGGTAGGGAACACTACCACTGCACCAGAGGTAGGGAACACTACCACTGCACCACAAGGATCTGCCATATAACCAGTATATGGTTATTATATTGGCCACTGACAGATGTAGATTCGGAGTCAGTCATTTCACCCCTTGAGTGTGTTATACTATTCAATATTTATTTCCCACTCTCTTATCTACTCCCAAAATCCTTTGGCTGCTCTGAACAAAAATCTACCTCTCTGTAAAAGTGCACAATGACTCTGTCTCCTGAGACAAGAGTTCCACATTGAAACTACCCTCAAAAGAAAACTTCTCATCCCTCTCTCCATGAGGGACAAGCTCATTATTTTTAACGTGGTTCTGGGCTGGCCTTACCCACAACAGGAAACACGCCCCACCTTGTAAAACCACTCCACAAACTGTACTTGTCCCAACCCTCCAACTCAGCAGCACCTTCCTAACCTGCAATCTTCTTCCTGACCTCTCCACCCCCCACTCCGGCCTATCACCCTCACCTTAACCTCCTTCCATCTATCGCATTCCAAACTCCCCTCCCCCCTACCTTTTATCTTAGCCTGCTGGACACACTTTCCTCATTCCTGAAGAAGGGCTCATGCCCGAAACGTCGAATCTCCTGCTCCTTGGATGCTACCTGACCTGCTGCGCTTTTCCAGCAACACATTTTCAGCTCTGATCTCCAGCATCTGCAGTCCTCACTTTCTCCACCATCGCCAGACCATAGCAACACGACGGTTGGAGGAAGAGCGCCTCATCTTCCGCCTAGGAACCCTCCAACCACAAGGGATGAACTCAGATATTTCTCCAGCTTCCTCATTTCCCCTCCCCCCACCTTGTCTCAGTCCCAACCCTCGAACTCAGCACCACCTTCCTTACCTGCAATTTTAGATTAGATTACTTACAGTGTGGAAACAGGCCCTTCGGCCCAACAGGTCCACACCGACCCGCCGAAGCGCAACCCACCCATTCCCCTACATCTACCCCTTTACTTAACACTACGGACAATTTAGAATGGCCAATCCACCTGACCTGCACATCTTTGGACTGTGGGAGGAAACCGGAGCACCCGGAGGAAACCCACGCAGACACGGGGAGAACGTGCAAACTCCACACAGTCAGTCGCCTGAGTCGGGAAATGAACCCGGGTCTCTAGCACTGTGAGGCAGCAGTGCTAACCACTGTGCCACCGTGCCGCCCAATCTTCTTCCTGACCTCTCCACCCCCCACGCCGGCCTATCACCCTCACCTTAACCTCCTTCCACCTATTGCACTTCCAATGCCCCTCCTCCCTTTTATCTTAGCCTGCTTGGCACACTCTCCTCATTCCTGAAGAAGGGCTCATGCCCGAAACATCGATTCTCCTGTTCCTTGGATGCTGCCTGACCTGCTGCGCTTTTCCAGCAACACATTTTCAGCTCTGATCTCCAGCATCTGCAGTCCTCACTTTCTCCTCCATCGCCAGACCATAGCAACACAACAGAAAATTTTCCCATCCAGAAAATTGCCTCACACGCCTGTATCCTTCCTTAAACAGGGAGGCCAACATTGCGCACAGTATCCGAGATGACAAACTGTAGAGGTTTCAGAAGAGATTTACCAGGACGTTGCCGGGTATGGAACGTTCAAGTTATAAAGGAAGGCTGGGACACTGGAGTGTAGAAGGTTGAGAGGTGACCTGAAAGTTTATAAAATAATGAGGGGTACAGATAGAGTTGGTCCTGGTTGCTTCCCCCCCCCCCCCCCCAAGATGGGGAACATTGTTAAGGTGAGGGGAGAGAGATTTTAAAAACACGAGAGGTACTTTTTTTTTTACGTGTGGAATGAACTTCCTGAGGAAGTGGGTAGTCACGTTTAAAAGGCATTTGGATGGATTTAAAAGTAGGAAAAGTTTGGAGGGATATGGGCCAAGAATAGGCAGATGGGAATAGTTTAGTTTGGGATTATTGTTGGCATGGACTGGTTGGACACAAGGGTCTGTTTCCATGCTGTATATAGTCTCACCCATGCTCTGTATAATTGAACCATAACATCCCTAACCTTTAGGTTCATGGTCTCTTATGATGGAAAATAGCATCCCATTAGCCACCTTGTACCCCAATGGATATAATCTCTGCCAGTTTACAATAGAGTGGCCTTGCCTCACCCTTCAACTTTATTCAGACTTAATCCCTGCCCTCCCCCTCACTGTTACAGCATTGCCCTCGAAGGGCACTGCTTGTCACTGGCCACGTGGGTGTTTCCTTTCTTCCTGAGGGTAGGACATAAATAAAGGTTTATACACATGACATGGGTGCAGGGGGGAAATAAGCACTCCCGCTGTCTGGCAGTAAGGTGGGAAAATAACAAAAAAGAAAGAGAATAAAAACCAAACAGGAGTGTCAAGAGATTTTAGTCCGAGAGCTGGCCCTGAGGAAGCTTAATCTGTGTCAAGGGCTGTCCACGTGTGTAAATAAAGGATAGCTTGGTGATGGGATACTGGCCTCTGTGAAATATAAAGAAGAAAAACATAATACAGCGCCCACTCTTTTCCCATTCAGTTTTTAGTTTCAGCATACCTGTGTTTTGTACTAACTTAACCACTGCCCCCTCAGTCTCCAGGAGGTATCAGGCTTCAATGCATCTCTCTATTTTCCCCCTCTCTGCATCTCTCTATTTCCCTCCTTTCTCTCTCTACCCCTCCGCATCTATTTCCCCCCCTCTCTCTGCATCTATTTTCCCCCTCTTCCCTTTTCGCTCTACATCTCGCTATTCCCCCTCCCTCTCTCTATTCCACCCCCCCACCCCACCGGCATCTATTTTACCCCTAATGTCTGTGCAAGGCAGCAGCTGGGGACGTAACCCAGGGTTCACGGTGAACTCTTGACAAGGCAAAACTAAGGACTGCAGATGCTTAAATCAGGAACCCAAATCCCTGTATGAGGGGGTGTTTGGTTTATGAGGAATGCTGAGGGGGGCTTGGCCTACATCCAATGAAGTTTAGAATGAGGTTAGAGCTTACTCAAATAGAGAAGGTCCTGAGACCTGACAGAAAGACTTGAACCATGGGACATCCTGGTAAATCACTTCTGTACCTTCTCTGGCTGGTCAGCCCTCCAAATCTATCCTACTCATATATCCATCCAACTACCTTTTAAACGTAATGGTACCCACTTCCTCAGTTAACAGAGAAAGGAGGAGGAATTGTGTTGCAGGGTTGGTAGTGTGGGAAATTCCCTTCCCACAGAGCATTGGAGGTCATTTAATGTTTTTGAAAGGTGGTGGATTTACTTGGAGTTGAGAAATGTAAAGGCGGGGGATGTGGAGTAGAGGGAGCAGTCACAATAATATCGAACTGATAATAAATGTGAAGTCATCCATTTTGGAAGGAATAACAAAAAAAAGGACTATTACGTGAACGGTAGGAGGTTACAGCACACTGCTGTGCAAAGGGACTTGGCCATTCTTGTGCATGAACCAAGAGGTGGAACTAGGACAAGACAGCGTAGCCTCAAAGTTAAGGGGAGCAGATTTAGGACCGAATTGAGAAGGAACTTCTCCAGCCGGAGGGTTCTGAAGTAATTGAGGCTGCCTCAGAAGTTTTCAAAGATACAACAATTAATTTCCTGTCCAAAAAAATTATCTAAGTGCTGTGGTGAGAGGATGGGTAAGTGGAGCTGAGGCTGCAATCTTATGGAACAGCAGAGGGCCAGCTGGTGGTCTCCCGCTGCGTTGATGTAGACTCCAAGGGCTAAAGGGCTGGCAGCTGCTCCTAACTTGTACCATTCTCCCACTTCCAAGCCCTCCCTGTTGGAGTATAACAGCACAATGGTCAGCACTGGTCAATAACTCCCAGAATCAAGCTCAAACTCCACCCAATTGCTTGGAGAAATTTGGATTTTATTTTCCTTTTAAATACAGTGAGTTTTTTTTTAAAAAAAAGACGACCATAGCACATTCCTTTAACCAAAACACACTGCACGTAAGCAGTCTGATCAAAAAAAATGAAGAGAAACATGACGAGAGCTAAGAAAACATAGGAGTTTATTTTGTGAACCCTGCACCCGCCCCTCCCCCTACCGTTCCCCTCCCCCACTTTATTTTCTTTAAACATTTCACATCGAGTAAGAGCATGAGGAAACAAGAGCGTGGAAACATACCAGGGCTTCCAACCTCAAGCTCAAATTAAAAAGGTTAAACACACCAGTCCTGCGAGAATGTCACGAGACAAAAAGGTAGTTGGTTAAAAGGGACAGTAAACCCGGAACGGAGAACCGTGTGCGCTGGAGGTCAGCAGCTCTGGGGAAACAGCCGCTGCCCGGCTCACGGTCTGGCAGTGATTAATAGCCCCCCTTCACTGTCCATCTTCTGGAAAGCAGAGGTTCCATTGCAAGTCGTGCGATTTGGGGAGGGGGTTGGGAAGAGACAGGCCCCCTCTTAATCCTCCTTGCGGCCCCCTCGCTTGAAGCTCCACCTGAGGGAGTGGGGGGAAGAGAACGGGAAACACAAGAGAAAATAAACCGCGGCTCAGCGGGTGAGGGGGATCGGAGGGGTGGGGGGGGGGGAAGTTGAGAGCAACAAAATAAAACGCGATCGTCATGCAACGCTCACCGCGGGAGTCAAGAATGGTTTACATCATTTCACAATAGCGAAAAAAAAGGAAACTCAACACAGGGTTTAAAAACAAGTCACCGGATGAGACAAAACACTGATCACAGCATGAGTTAGCGACGTACAGAGTGGCGGTAGCAGCCTGCTTTTTTTTGAAAAAAACAAAGAACTGGGAAGCCATCTTGGACGTACGTCTTCGTAAAGATTGCGGGGTCACGTGGTGAAAGACAGGATGGACTGTCGCTGTTTTTTTAATTTAAAGAGAACAACTACACGGATGTTCGATCTCTCCTCCAGCTCTCTCCCATTATGCAGCCTGCCCCTACCATCACCACCACCACCACCACCACTCCGAGCAAGAAACAGCACGGGCAGTCACTCCAACTTTATACAGATGACGTCAATGCCCAGTCCAGTTCCCTGGTGGACTCTCTGTAGAAGGTACTCAAACACAGGAGATAATCTCACGGGTGGAGGAATATACAGCACCAACAGCCCAGCTTCCACATGTTTCTCTCAGGAGAAGGGTAGGGGGACGGGGTGGGGGCCAGGGTTAAGGCGTGACCTGGAGACAGCGACTGCACCGAACCCCATCCCTTCCCCCCGCCAACCACAAGTGACCTGCTGGGCAGCTTGCCCTCTGCCAGCACAAACAGGATCTCGGACTGCGCGTGGCACCCAAATTGCTTCCCTCTTTATAACCATCCGCAGCCCAACCCAGGTGCAGACTGATGCTTCAGAGACGCAGTGTAAGTGATTCATTTACAACAGAGAGAAAGAGAAAGACAGGGAGGGAGGGGAGACAGCAAGAGAGCGAGAGAGAGAGAGAGACAGACAGACAGAGACAGAGAGAAAGAGAGAGGGGGAGAGAGAGACAGCTCGTGGTCTTAATACTGTTTCTACTTCAGGCCAAGCCCCTCTTCACAACCACCGTCTTCATCTAAAGGCTCCGATCGGTTCTATCCCATCAAGGTGCAGAGGCTGTCCGCTAATTTATCTTTTTGGTTTAAAAACAGTTGCCTGTTTTCACCCCTTTTTTTTTTGATTCTAAAACGATAAAAAAAAGCACAAACGTGCCCTGGCAAGACAGGATGCCAGCGGGCAACACTGCGACCCTGGCTCCCTCTAGAATGAATTCCTTTCTCTATCTGAACATGGTTCGAGGATATCGGTATCGGAAAAAGGGGTGCTTTAGGTCTGGGGAGGGGGAGGGGGCGGGGCGGGGGGCATTCCAAAGGGTGGCATGCCTGGCACGCCCATTCCCATCATCACAAAGTTGGAGGGGTCCATGGGCGGGGGAGGGGGCGGGGCGTACATCATGCCTGCCGTGCCGGGCGGGGGAGGGGGCGGTGGGGGCGGCGCCCCGGGGGGAAGGGGAGGCTGGACCCCAGGGGGAGGGGGGACCATAGAAGGGGCGGCAGGCAAGGGCGGGGGCGGGGCGGCGCTGGAGGCGGGGGTGGGCTGCACCTGGGGCTGCTGTGGCTGAGGCTGCTGCGGCTGCGGCTGAGGCTGAGGCTGCTGCGGCTGCTGCTGCCATGGAGGGACGCTCGCTGTAGTAGTCGTCGTGGTGCTGGTATCTGAAAGAGGGGAGAAAAAACGAGAGAGAGAGGCACAGAGGCAGTCACTTGGAAAGTGAGCGCAAAGCACAAACTGGGCATTCAGCTCCAGGACAGGCTAGTTACTGAGGCAGTGAGACCTCGGCTCGTGTCTGCAGGCAGTTTGCTGAAGCAGCTGCAAACAGGGTGCTCACAGCAAAGCTGCCCACGGCGGTTACGGGGTTTATACAGCACAGCACTGAGACTGACCCATAGGGAGGATGTCTAATCGACTGCATAGCAACAGACTGAGAGAGAGAGAGAGAGTGGGGGGGGGGGGGGGGGGGGGGGGGGAAGAGAGAAGGGGAGGACAGAAACAGGCAAGAGTCAGAGAGGGAGAGAAGGAGAAAAAAAAACAGGGAAAGGTGGGCAGAGAGAGAGGGGGCAGCGAGTGGGAGATTAAAACAAAAGAGGGAAGGGTGGGAAGGAAAAAAGGGGAATGGAAAGAGAGAAGGACGGGAGGGCGAAAGGTGATGCAGGGTGAGGTGAGGGAGAAAGAAGAGCAGGAAGAGGTGAAAGAGAGAAAGAAGGGGAAGAGATGAGAGAAAGAAAGAAGAGGGGGAAAGAGGGGAGAGACACAGGTGGGGTACACAAGGAGGGGGACAGGAGGAGGCGAGGACAGACACGGGGAGCGGGGTGGCAGAGGAGGGAGAAGGAGTAGACAAAGAGGGAGGGGGGGGGGGGGTGGGGGAAAAGAGAGAAAGAGAGAGGGAGAGAGAGAGAGAGAGAGAGACTGACAGAGCATAAACTATAAGATCTTCAGACCGAAGAGCATTTTTTTTTTAATAAGCAAAGACAGGTCACTGCCCATTAACAAGTATTTACTGAAAGCTTTCCAAAGTAAAACAACAAACAAAATTGAGAAATGCATCCTTACTCACTCTGTTGCCAGGGTAAGGGTGCACTGGAGGCCATACTGCTGCTGGGTGGTGGTGGCGGCTGCTGCTGCTGCTGCTGCTGGGCCTGCTGTTGTTGCCAGGGTGGGATGGGGCCACTGGGTGGGGGTGGAGGCTGGCTGGCTGGAGGTGGAGGCGGCGGCGGCAACATGCCCATTGGGTGGTGCATCATGTCTGTCAACGAGAGACAAGTGTTTAGTCAAGTACAGACAAGTAAATTAAAATATTTATACACAGACACACACACAGAAACGCATAAAGTCCCAGCCAATCTAACATCTTCCCCACTGCGGCAATATCTTTTAAACAAACAGAAACAACTCTCACTGCTCTTACATACACATCCATATACAAGATCCTGGAGATGCTCCCAGGGCTGGGCTAAGGGGCACAAACAGTGCCTGAAAATGTGCCCACAATATCTTTGCGCGCTCACTCTCTCGTGAGACTTGTAGCATTATGTCAGACTGCGTTCAGGTTTCCTCCCCGACACCATGAAATCACCCAAGTAACACTTTCCTCATTCCTGATGAAGGGCTCATGCCTGAAACGTCGACTCTCCTGTTCCTTGGATGCTGCCTGACCTGCTGCGCTTTTCCAGCAACACATTTTCAGCTCTGATCTCCAGCATCTGCAGACCTCACTTTCTCAAGTAACAAAAGCCCCCACCTCTCCAAATACAAGAGTGAGCGATACCAAGCCGCAGCTGTGCCCTAAGCACCTTTCAGACAAAGACCAGGAGGCACGCCCGCTCCAGCATTTCACTTACTCATGGGGGGGTGCACAGGAGGGTGACCCTGGCTCATTGGAGGTGGCGGTGGCTGCATCCATGGAGGTGGAGGCCCATTGGGATTGTGGGACAGCGGATGCCCACCCATGCTGGGCATAGGAGGGGGGAAACCCGGGTGTGGCCCACCATGCATCCCGTGGTAGGGCCTGTTGGCGTCCGAGGGACCAGAGCTCATCCACGGAGGCCTATTCTGTAAAGAAAGACAGCAGAGTCAAGATTTTGCAATGCAGCGAAACATTAACCCTGAAGAGCGTGGGTGGGGAGGGAAGCACAGAATGACCGAGGGAACACGTCCAAGGGAAGCACAAAAGGTTTGGATCAAGTTGCACATCAAGGAGGTGGTCAGCAAACAGAGGAAGCTCACACTCACTGGAAGCTGCTGCTGACTGCTGGCTGGCCCAGAAGTCCGTGGGACACTCGGCTGTGCGGAGCTCGTATGTGCTGAAGACGATGATGCAGGCACTGGAGCCTCTCCTAGCTCGGCCATCAGCGACAAATACTCCTTGTCCATTCGTGCCTTGTCTTGAGCAGACTGTGGGTCTCCTGGCCTGTTGGGATATAGTCCCGTTTGCATGGGATCACACCATGCAGCAGGGAGACATGAGGATAAATCACAAGCATTGGCAAATAATCCAACTGTTCAGAACCCTCAACGCATGAAAACCTGGCCGTACAGCAGCCCCTCAGACACACGGTTATGACCAGGCTGCGGTTAAATCCAGCCCCTCAGACACATGGTTATGACCAGGCTGCAGTTAAATCCAGCCCCTCAGACACATGGTTATGACCAGGCTGCGGTTAAATCCAGCCCCTCAGACACACGGTTATGACCAGGCTGTGGTTAAATCCAGCCCCTCAGACACATGGTTATGACCAGGTTGCGGTTAAATCGAGCCCCTCAGACACACGGTTATGACCAGGTTGCAGTTAAATCCAGCCCCTCAGACACACGGTTATGACCAGGTTGTGGTTAAATCCAGCCCCTCAGACACATGGTTATGACCAGGTTGCGGTTAAATCCAGCCCCTCAGACACACGGTTATGACCAGGTTGCGGTTAAATCGAGCCCCTCAGACACACGGTTATGACCAGGTTGCGGTTAAATCCAGCCCCTCAGACACATGGTTATTACCAGGCTGCGGTTAAATCGAGCCCCTCAGACACATGGTTATGACCAGGCTGCGGTTAAATCCAGCCTGCTATAAACAGCAACAATTCTCCACTCCAATCTCTCACCCCAAAACAATCGATCAACGACAGGGCTTCAAAGCATGAACTTACTGACCTGGAGAATTTGCAGTCAGAAGCAATGTGACCTGCCCCACCACACTTCGTACACAGCGTTGTGTTGGTGATGCTCCTGGGCTCTGTGCTCTGCCAAGGTCTCAGTATCCTACAAAGTGGGGAGGAGAGAGAGTCACATTAAAACCTTGCAGCTTCCCAGAAACTTCCAGCAAAGAGACACATCACATGCCACAAACGGACTGGCAGAATGCCTATTCACAGGTGGCCAGGCAGTGAAAAGACCACATCTTCACTACATCTGGGAGACCGAATGTAAACTTAGTGAATGGCTCACCGAGCATCGCAGCTGCAGGGGCTGACTGGACCTCCGAGTCACCGGCTATTTCAATTCCCCCAACCAGCCCCTTTCTGACATGACCACCCTTAGCCTCCTCCATTGCCAAAACAAACCACAGTGCCCACTGGACTCAACACTGAGCTCTCCAATTTCAACTAACCTCCCTCCTCATTCCCCAACTCCCTTCCCAGCCCCCTCCCCCTCACTGCCACTGCTCCCAGCCACCAACCAGATCCATTCCTTCCATTGACCAATCTGTCTTCACCACCCTCTTTATCTGCAGCTTCCCCCACACCCACCCCCCCAGTCCTGAAGGGTTACACCAGAAACGTTGACTTCCCCCCCATCTCCTGGTGCTGCCTGGCTTGCTGTGTTCTGCCAGTCCAGTTTGGATTCCAGCATCTGCAGTTTTTTTGTCTCTATTCACAAATGGAACCACACAGCTCCCTTGGTCTGTAAGGGATTGTGCCCAGTTGTAAACCAAGTGTTACTGACAGAGCACCAGAATATCAACAATTGCCTCAACGCACAAATGTCCAACATGAAGAAATGAGCAAACCTCAGTGGACCCTGCTTGTGGATTGTTTTCTTGGGACGTGGATGCCACTAGTAAGGTTAGGAGTTGACCTCCAGGGCAGTTAAGAGTTGACCACATTATTGTGGGTCTGGGATCATGCCCAGGCCAGATGCCCTCCTTTCCTACAGCCCAGGAGCTAGAACACTATGACAAGGCTCCTGAACAACCAGCACTCTATGTTAGGAGGTGGGACGGAACTCACCTGTTGTCATCTTCCCGGAGAGTGCCATTGAGTCGGGCCAACTCTCTCAGCTGCATCTTCCGCAGGTCATTCTGATCCTCCGGGGTTTCAATACCTTGCTTGAGGATACCTCGGATCTACAGAGAATAAGCAGCCCCATTAAAGCCAGATCAGTACATACTCCTCTTGCTTACTGGGTGCCCACCCATCATTACAAAACTAAAACGCCACATTGAAGGGGGACAGGTCAAGGCTGGATTGGAGCAGAGATGTAAACTGCCAAGACTGCAGTCTCCTACAGCAGAAAGGCTCTCGGAAGCCCCGACATGCTCCAAATTGAAGTGAGCTTACTGCTGTGTCAGCTAGCAGACTCAGAACAAGAGCAGGTTGACAGAACGGATACTGTACATAGCACTGCTAAGACTGCTGAACACATTGAGCCTGCGTCATTGGACAGTAAGATGGATACAGTACCATTTGGAAATTGGTGTTCTGAACTGCTGGTACAATTGCAACATTTAAGAGGCGTTTGGATGGGTATATGAATAGGAAGGGTTTGGAGGGATATGGGCCAGGTGCTGGCAGGTGGGACTAGATTGGGTTGGGATATCTGGTTGGCATGGACAGGTTGGACCAAAGGGTCTGTTTCCGTACTGTACGTCTCTATGATTTGCATTCCTATATTATGATGGGAATAAAGCAAAGGGTGAAAGAGAAAAAGGGTTGTTGCTTTGCCCCTAACACAGGGAGAGACAGAAATTTCCTGCATTGAAAGTAGAACCTACCCAGAAGGTTAGGCAGTGTGCAGGTCCTGTTAAAGAGAATACGTCTATGGCAAACATGACGTTAGCTTAGCAGTCTTTATCAAGAAAGATTGGAAAGATGGCATCAAACTTTAAAGGCCAGGACAATCAGGACACACAAACTCCTTTGTTAGTGTTTAGCACTAAGGAGGTTCCTGAGGAGGCCACAATAGCCATGCATCTGGAGGAATTAATTGAGGGAGGCACTGATTATTACCAAGTGCCCCACTGTAGGAACAGAATGAGATGCAAGACAAGGCAGCCTAATGGCACAAACTGGGCTCATGGGACAGAGTGACATTTGTCCGTGGATGGCTTTGACAGAAAGAGTCAGGTCTATTTCAGCATGAGCCCTCTAACCTGCTCCACTGCCTTCTTCACATTCTCCATCGTATTTGCTGTGACCAGAGCATGCAGTGGCTCATCTTCCCCTGGCAGCATCTGTCCATCTTTCCGGCCAACCTTGCCCTCCTTCACTGAGCCTTTCCCTCGGATCATGATTTTGGCATTGCATTCTTTCTCGATATTCTTCAACGTGTTGCCTCTGAAAGGAGAGGGAGACAGCGTGAGGGACAGGGCAGAGTCACAACAAACTCAGAGCAAAAGGACAGGTAGCACCGCATTGCAAGGTCCCTAGACAAAGCTGTCCAGGACGGGAAACCATCTCAGTGGAAGATTCAGGATGTCACACCAATGCAATTCATAGGATGTTGCAAAGTGCTTCATAACCAATGAACATGATGATTCAGTCCATTATATTGCTGCAATCATACAGCACAAGCAGCACTCTCACCTCACAATGCACAGGCAAATCCACAGAGCATGGTAAAACCAGAGACACATTTCCCACCACCCAAAGGGCTTACTGCCCTCTCAAACTGGAGAACAGGACCAGAGCCGGCCACTATACCTGGGTCCAATCAGCAGGCCGACAAAATTGATCTCTGGGTATTCATCCTGCGGGATCATCACCTTGTCACTCACACGTGTGGCCGGTGGCCTGCAGGAAAGGAAGATAAAGTTAATGGCTTGTGTGCACGGAGGAACGAGTGGTCAGCCAAGCCGTAACAGGACGTGCAAATTAGAAGGCCAAGGATGAGTAGCACACCACAACAGAGACAACAATTCAATCTCAGGTGCTGCTCAGTTCTCAGGCTCCATTCAGAGAGGGGAAGGGTTCCTGCCACATTACTACACATCTGTTCAAGGCTCGTTTCCAGAAACTGTCAGCAGTTAGGCACACCAATCCCTTTCCTTCCGTTCCACACTAAAAATTATTGGTCCCCTAAAACCATCAAGTTTCACCTTGAACAGTGTTGCTATTGACCAGTCTTCTATCACTCATGAACCTGTACATTGTCACACTCAGCTCCTGATCAGGTTACACAGTTTAACTGAGATGGCTGCTTCTTCACTCATAACTCTTGGGGCTAAATCAGCCTCACATTCTAATCAATCATGACCTTACCACACCGTCAAACTCAAGGGGGCCTGGCTGTATGAAACACATTGCAGTCACCTTATTTCCCCCACCCAGTCACATCATATCCACTGAGTAATTAGTGCCTTACACTCTCCTCTCCGTACTCACAGCTCAGCTGCCTGCTTGAACCACGAAACTCTTCACTACCCTCCGCCAGCACAGGGCTCCAACAATCTTCTATCTTTAAAGGTTGGCTGGCTGCCACTGGTTGTCCTTCCCAATCTCCCACACACAAGTTCCGACTTACTTGTAATCTGCTGGCGGTTTGAAGTCAGGGTTGAGGGCAATCATCTCCTGAATGAGGTTGTGCCTCTCCTCTTCCAGCTTCTTCCGAGTTCTGAACTCTCGGGTGTTGAGCCTCTTGCCCTCGCTGTTGTAGATTGGCTCAGGTGAGGGGGACCTGTGCAGGGATGAGAAGCCGTCACAACCACCTTACTCGTGAGCTGTGCATCTTAGTAACTCTACTGCAGCAAAATGTTTTTAAAAGCACCTCTCCTACACTTCCCTAAACCTCTCAAACTTAGTTACCACAGTTCTTAAGCACTTGATATGAGACATTGAAATGAGCAAGTTGTTGTTAGCCTGAGCTGAGAATTGTGCTCCTAAATTGTTGAACTGGTTAACACCACTGGCTGTAGACGACAATTACCACTCAAAGTGCTCACGCCCACATCGACACTGTATGGCTGGAGAGGCAGTAAACTACATTAAACTCGAGATGGTTTTGATTTGTGCTAAAGGCTGTGAACAGGGAGTTAATGAGACAGATTTAAGAAATAATTGAAAAAAAAATCAGGTAACATTTATCATTCTTAAACCAACTTGAGGTCAGCTGACCACCACCGGGATACCCCTCTTGTTAACTGAGCGGGCTCAAAAATCCCCAGTGGGAGCCCTCTCCGTGTCGTTCAGACCCACACAATGAGCTGGAGCTGAGTTTGTTCACTCAACTGGGGCTAAGACGAATCGAGCTGTGAGAGAATGTGTACCCAGCAGAGCTAACCATGCGTCAGTGATGCTTTTATTGCAATGTTTCCCTTTCCTTTTGACAAAAGTAAAGATCGTTGCTTTATGGAATCTGAGGTGTCTACTAATAAGCAAAAAGCAAATTGAACCTCACCATGACTTCCCAGGCTCTGCAATTTGTACCTTCACAACCCAGATACTAAAACTGTTCAGCAACCTGTCACTGACTCCCTCTATCCCTTGGGTATCCCTGAATTCAAGGCTGATCATTCTAGATGGTTCAGAGTGGAAAACAACCCTCCCCTGAGATAGAGACAGACAGACAGAGAGAGAGAAAAGCAAATTACTCTAACTTCACAGAGAAACATGAAGAACTCTAATGAGCTGCCAGGGAGTCAAATGTAGCAACTCCATGCCAGCAGACAGGTAGCGCAGAGGGTCAGTGCTGCCAACGTCTTGTGGGTTCATGGAGGAAGACTGACAGCAGTACATGCTTATCAAGCTTCGAGATCAGGAGTGCAAACCCAAGGCCTTAGAGGCTGACCCAACTCCATGGAGAAGCAGGGACCTGGTCTCTGTTGGAAGTGCCATTCAGCGCCTGCTGCTGGTGAGGGGCCCGGAGCTGCCTTATCCCAAGCCACCCTCCCGCCCCCACACCCCATTTTTTGCTCCGCCGGGTGATTTTTGATCTCTGAACACAGACTCAGTCAACAAGAGGTGTGCCTGTGTACATTTTCCCTCTCTCTCCCACCCTGTAAGGAACTGAGATCTGTTCGACAACTCAGCAAGATAGGGTGGGTGCTGTCTTATTCTGTGACGACCTCATAAGGAGGCAAGACAAAAGGTTAGAGGCTTTGATTACATCTCAAGCTAGCAGATTAGAAATCCACTGGCAACAACATTAAATCTGCACAAAACTCATTGAAAAAATCATATACTAAAACAGAAGAAAAATTAAAAAGTATTGCTACTGGCTAACACATGCTTCAGACTGAGAAGTTAAAAAGGAGTTATTCGAGACACTTAACGGCCTTTTCCAGTTTCTTCAGGTATCGATTGATGGGACGCAACCTGTTCTCCTGGACTTACTCAACTAGTTTTGCTAGTCCTCTGAGCAGTTTCTGTGCTAAAGAGACATGTTAAGCCTTGCTAGCAGTCCCAGACTGCTTCGCTTCCCTCTCTCTTTCCTCTTGGATATACAATTAAATGAAAAAAAGTATAAATGGTCAGGAAAAGTACAGCTTCTTTCCAAACCATGCAATACAGGCTTGGATCCCACGTAGCGCACCTGTAAACCCTGCTATTAGTTTAGACTAAATACAAATTTCAAAAGACTTTTTACAAGAGTCGTCAACAAAAGGGGAATTTTGATTAAAAAGGACATGGGTTGGGGGACTCGTTTATATGTCAATAAAAGTAGGGTTACACATTTCAACCTTGTAAACACAGGCCTCAGCATTTCTAGGGTTGCAATAAATGGTTTCTGCTTTACCAGCGAAATTTGGCACATTACACATCTGATTAAATTAATTTAGTCTAGTTTTCCTTCAAATCTAGTTGCACCAAGTTAACCCAAAGACAATCAAAGCAGAACCCAATCAGACCAAGAGCGAAACCTTTGGCGTGCACGTACAGGAATAGCAAATAGATGTGCATACACCGGTGCAACCCTAAGAACTTGAGGCCTTTTTCTGGATACCTTGCTAGTTCATGAATCATCACCTTTTAGAATCAATAGCTGCTGGTCAAGTACCATCCGTCTCAAGCTAAAACTCGTGCAGCTTCAGCTAACCAAAACCAAATATGATTTTTTAAATAAAAATTAAGACACTGAGCTACTAAAATGGTCATCAATACGATTACAAAATGGAAAATATTATCAGTCTGCCCTGTGCTAGGAACAGCCAATGGAAAACTACTGGTCCTGCAGCCAGCCATTTCAGACCGACTCCCTATAGAACCCTCCGCTTTTAATTCACATCACCTCAGGGCTGTCTACATTCAGGTCTTTGTGGAGAGTTGATTTGTGAGAATGCAGCAGATTATCCTACCTAAAACAAAGCTGCATATACAGAGGAACCTTGACAATCCAAACGGCATGGACGGGGAATATTTTGTTCAGATAATCAAAGTTCCTTTGTACACGAGAAAACATACAGAGGAACTTCTGAATATCTCAAGTTCCCGATAGAACAATTACATCAATGTAATTTTGTCTACAATGATTAAAAATAAACCCAGCTTACTGAAATGCTGAGAACAGTCCTGGACATTGATTGGAGCCCAGGTACCGTCTCCAAATGACTAATCGACCGCCCCCTCTCCCACCCCACACTTTCTCTGGAGTTCTACACTGGGGTGCACTCTAAACCCTGCTTCCCCAGATAACCTCTCCAACAGGGCAAAGGTGGAACCTGTCATAAAGCTGCAGTAAAAAGTTGTGTCTGTTCTATTTTGAGACTCACCCCCGCAAAAGGCAACAGTAGTCTTACTGTTGGTGTCTAGTCCAGCTACCCTTGGATGGGTGGGGCTCATGGGGATGAAGGGGCGTGGGCTCGCATGCGCTATGCTGCTACCGAGTCTCCTTAATGGGGAGTGGACTTAGTAAGTGTTCGGTGTGTGTCAATCCCATTGAACTTATGGGGTGGGGGAGCTTCACCAATGTTGCAGATCCCTTACATACAAGTGTGCATCTGTCTGTCTGCTCCGAAACAAACCCTGAGGCAGGGAGGGTGCAAGGCAGGTAGTGAGAGGAGCAAGGAAACTTCAGAAAATTCCGAGCCCCAAAGTGGCATTGAATCAATTAACTGAATAATCAAATATCTGAATGAAATAGTGCCCACCCGTCTCATTTGAATAATCGAGGTTCCTCTGTAATTAACTGTGAAGTGTCTAACCCACTCAATGGAATTGCCTAGTCTCATCACCAAGCCTTATTTTCTCCCTATACTCTGGAAGGGACTGAATCGCTGGGGTTTCGAATTCCCAGTCACCAGTACCTCTCTGACCAACTAACGATCACCATTCAATGCCTGACCCCAAACTGTTGTGTACTGGGAGGTTTTACAAAAGGCACTGTATCCCAGCACAACCATACGCCCGGGCTTTTGTCAATACGAGGAATAGGAGGCACTGAGATCAACAAAGCCACATCAATTTTTAATAGAGGCGAGAGAGGGGAGGTTTCAACTATGGATCAACAGAAGATCTACAGTATCCCTAGTAACAGTGTATAACCTGGAAACAAAGGGCATGGGACAGGAGAGGGCAGTTCACAAGCAATAATCAGATTCTATACCAGGACAAGGGAGGTTTCAAGTGCAAACGCTCCAGAAGAGAGCTCATGCCCACAGAAATTGGACCCCAGGGCAGACCAGGCTCAAACTACAGATGCCCATGAACCCAGCTAAACTGGCAATTTCAACTGAGAGGCTGGGCAGAGACGCAGGACTTTGCTGGCCCAGTCAATGTGGCGTGTGCCCAGATTATAGCCACGGATGATACACTGCCACCACCTATCTCGGTCTGCCAGTGAGAAGTGAAAGCCCGGGCTGTTCCACGGCAGGGAGGTCACTGACGGAAGGGAATCTGTATTTGACAAGTACCAAACAGAAATATGTATACAGCACCAGTGAGGAGTGTCTTTGTTGACTGACACGCACACACAGCCCTTAAGCTGGCCCCTCTACTGCCACACTAACAGCTAAAAGCAGCGGGGCTAACAGGACCAGTGGATTTCCTAAACAATTGGGAGTATTATTGGCTGTTGGCAAACACTTGAGAAAGGCAGGTCAGAACAAGCAAGCCAACATGTTTTTCTCATCATTGCAAACAAATAAAAAAATTAAAACTTCTGTTACTCATTTAAGAACTTATTTTACAGTTTAACAACTACTCCAGGACAGCTGTGGTCACTTCCTAACAGCACCAAGCGAAAGGGGCAGGAAACCAAAAGAGGAAAACAATAAATAAAATTTTCACCAATTCAAAAGTTGAACCAAAACCAGCACCGGAAACTACAATGGGATTGAAATTGTTGATGTATTCATTATTAATTGAAAATAAAACCGTTAAGTAAGCAAATGGAGAACAAAATAAATTCTGGATTACACTGGCTGCTTTAAAAAGGCTCTGAGGCAAGTCACTATTCACCATGCACTGATAAAGATCAAGGCGCATTGCACCCACTGAACACATTTAGAATGAGATATTGCGAGAAGACAGTAATGTTAACGAGGTTGGCCCGAGATCTAGTTAAGCTGATAGCAGTGAGCAAGAAAGGGCAAAGAGGTTATAGTCGGAATCAGAGTGTGGCCTCAAGATGGACGCACACAACACTAGAGGAGAAAGAGCCAAGTCATAGAGATCCAACTGCAGGAACACTCCCCCTACATTGCCGATGGTACTGCCTTTTGTTTTGTGGGGAGAAAAGAGAGGAGGGTCCTGCTAGATGGGAAAGGTTGACTGGGCCTTTTTTGCTTTGACTCCAGACACCTACTTTCAGGAAACAGTGGGGTTCTCATACTGGGGAAGAAGACCCAATACAGCTGTTTCCCACCAGGTGGATTAACAAAGCTCACTATCTGGAACAAATCAAAGTGTCACAGCAGTTGCAGGTTGGGTGGTGGTGGGGGATGGCCGCACTTAGGTTCTATAGTTCGCAAACTTAATGAAGACAAATAAGATAAGTTCCCTGCCTTCATTGTAAACAGTGCTTTGAAGAGTTGTCAAGCCAAATCTGTTCCTGCTTTGGGCGAGAGGGTGGGGAATATCAATTGGGGCGACACAGTGGCTCAGTGGTTAGCACTGCTGCCTCACAGCGCCAGGGGCCCAGGTTTGATTCCCGTCTCAGGTGACTGTGTAGAGTTTGCACATTCTCCCTGTGTCTGTGTGGGGTTTCCTTCGGGTGCTCAGGTTTCCTCCCACAGTACAAAGATGTGCAGGTTAGGGTGGATTGGCCATAGGGAATTGTCCCATAGTGTGAGGTGTATTAGTTAGGGGTAAATACAGGGCAGGGGAATGGGTCTGGGTGAGATGCTCTTTGGAGAGTCGGTGTGGGCTTGTTGGGCCAAATGGCCTGTTTCCATACTGTTAGGTAATTCAGATTAGATTTCCTACAAGAAGTTTGGAGCAGATGCAAAAGGGAAATGGGAGAAAACTCAAGATTGAAATTGTGGCACAAGGCAAGAAAGAGGAAGGTAGAAAGGTAAAGAAAGACAACAAGGGAGGGAGGATGGGAGACAGCCAATACATTACATGGCAAAGTGGCCAGCATTAGCTGCTGTGCAGCTGTCAGATTTCGACTCTCTGGTTACTGTCTTAACCTGAACTACCCCATTCCTTGAAAGAAATCAACAGAAAACTGAGACCACAGCTGTCCCTCACCCCCAGTTCATTTTATGTTTTAAGTTTTAAAAGAAAATGATTAAACCTTTAACCTCAAGAGAACAAAATAAATGTAAATGGTGACCATTTCCATTCCTGTACTGAAAATAGCATTAAGGTAAAAGGATACCATAAACATGAGATTATCCAATTCCAATAACAAACCACATCACACATTTCTTATGCGATGACACCAAGTATTGAAAAGGAAAATTGTTACTGTCAGCTGGTTTAAAACTTTCCCAACCTGTCCTCAGGGTTTGGGGGGATACCAAGGTCTCCAGTACGCAGTTTGCGGGTCAGGTCTTCAATCTGAAGTTGCACTGGAAGAAACCAGGTTAGGAAAAAAAGGACGGAAAAGAAAAGTTACATAAATTCTCAAATCGTTATCAAAACACAGCACGGAGCTTTGGAGGCACAGTGCAATGAATGTTTCAAAAACAGCATCAACATTTCGTCAAAAAATAAAAACAAGATATCAGTAATGAAATTTAAGACACCAACTTGCAACACAATCCTAACACAGGGCAATTTTTAAAACTCGTGCTCTGTAACAGTATCAAAAAGAACAGGATTACAGCTAGGAAAGGTCCATATTAGGGTTGCCACAATACAAAAACAATTTTGTTAGAAGTACAAAGTTTAATTTGAGTCCGTAGTTTGCTGCTCCTTCAGGGCTGGAAGGATTAATTTCCGTTATGTTCGGATTGATTAAAGTAGGTCTTCTGGCCTACCCGTCACTCTGTGTGGAGTAAAGAAGGCAATCCTAAACAGTAAACTTGTAAAGAACAATTAATTTTTCAGGTGCATTTTCCCAAAGTAACAGCTCGGCAGTAAGTATCCGAAAATATCTACTGCAGACATGCCCATTTCGGGGACACAGGAAGCTTGACAATGCAGTAAAGTGCAATCCAACTTCCATGTATCTAACAGAACTGGGGAGAAGCTACAGCGAGACGAATCGAATGCACTGGTGGCCCATCGCATCAGGATTCGGGTAAGTGGGGAGAAATGGGATACTTCCAGCCCTGTTGCTGCCGCCAGTCACACCTGTTCATTCAACCTCTTGGATCATCTAGAGTTCAATTTGAAAGCTAGGTAGAAGCTGCCGATTTTAACTTAATGCTCAAGAACAAGGCAGTGTTGGAACCTGTAGTCATGCACAGCGCTTTCAGTAAAAGACAAACCTTAGTAAAGCTAAAGAGGGGCAAAAACATTTTATCTTGGCAAGGAAATGAATCAATTAATTAAAGCTCTTCAAACATTCAAAAACGCATTGTAAACTGAGTAACCTGTAAAAATGGCAATTTCGGAAACCAGGCGAGACACTGAATAATGATTACTGATCTGTGTTAAGATGACATAAGTCTGATTTCAATCTCTGTCACCACCTTACTCAGGGGTCAGACAGAAATGTGAAGAGGGCTGACTTGACCCTCAACACTGTTCACTTTTGCCAGTTGAAAAGGAGGGACTGAAACAGGGCATATCTTTTCACTTCATCAGACAACAGCAACTGGTCAACAGGAATAAAAGCTGACTGCACTACCTGACACCTCAAACCCACAAGTGAACACCATGTACATTTCAGCAGTAAAAGATGACAAAGTATTTCAATCAAGTGGACGGCAGTGTATCAGCTAGACATTGTATTCTGCAGAAGCCTCTCTTCTGGCACAGTTTATAGACAAATTGCAGGCTTAGCAATGAGCAGCAATCATCTCAGTTGAACATTTCTGTCAACTAGCCAATCCATTAAGAATTCTCTGCGCAACTCTCCATGATTGCATGATCCACCATCTTCAGAAGCTAGTGTGTCAGGGACAACTTGCACCTTTTCAGCTCTCCAGACTTGAGGGTTTGGTGAGATAGAGAAGTGAAAAGCTGCAACATTGTAAATTTCAATCAATCAATCTGGCTGCTCAGAAGCAGGTCTTGACAAGAGGAAGAGAACAGGGCAGGGTGGGGGGGGTGGGGGGGGGGGGGGGTGGTGCAGATTCTGAAACTGTATCACTGGCCCATCAAAACCATGTGAGTGCTCTCGCCACGACAGAGAAAAACCAGAAGTGTCACACAAAGTAGAAGCTGTGAACGTTAAGATAGGAGCGGGGCCAAGGCAATTGCTCACCTGCTGGTAAGGTGGGACAAGTTGGGAAAACTGCTACCTGTTAAACAACCCATGTTAAAAAAATTCACAGAAAATTAATGAAACTGTTTGATGATCCCAATGATGTATTGTCAAGCGTTTGAATGAGAGTTGTGTTTTTTGGCTGTAAAATTGATTGCATCAGAGGACCAGAATTCAAAGTGTAGGTTAAATTGACCTGCTCCTGTACAGTGCCTGCCTTGTGTACACCAGTTCAGGATTTGACTCTGTCCCTCCTTTGCCGTGAAAGGCAGAGGGGCTGAGTGGTCAATCTGGATATGGGTTGCTCGAGAATCTGTCCTTGCTGTCACTAGTCACACATTTTCAGACAGAAAAGTTCGGCTCTCACGGGCAGTGTTGTCACTAGGTTCCTCTCATCTGGCAGACTGCGAGCACCAGGGGACAACCTGACCTTCAGTGAAAATATCATCCACCAGCACTCCCAAATTCCAGACAGCCACAAATAGAGAATTGTGCTCCCATATGTCGTCAGCCCCCTCGCTTGAGATCCAATTAAATGTTATGCAATCATTTCGTGACAACCCCATCCTCCCAAACCTGGTTGACACCCTAGTGACAACACCACCATCAATTTGAGAGCATGGCCGCATAAAATCTGGATACATTTGCAAAAGTTGGTTAAAAACATCCTGTTTCACGTCTGTAAAAGCAGAAGCTATGAGCGCCAAAGTAAGGAGGCAGCGGATAAAATGTCACCGAGTTGTAACTGATTATTGTGGCATCCCCAATATATCTAAACAATTTTAAAAGACATTACAGCAGTTTATACATCGCATTTATAAAAAACTTTGCATTTGAACATTTGCAGCACACGCTTCTTTTTAAAATGATTACACTTTGAATTAAGACTTGGATTACCTTTAGAAACAATGAACAGGCAGCATAAGTGGGTTAAATCCTTACCGATATAAGCACGCTCCTGATCACGGGTCAGTCCAGGTGGAATCACAGTTGGCATCCCAGGAATGACTGTTTTCTGATCCGAAGTCTCATTGCTCCAGCGACTTCTTTTCCTCCTCTTCTGTCCAAAGTCATCTTTAAAATAATTTTCAAAAAAAACACACACACCAAGAACGTCAGTATAGGCACAAAACCAGCGAGGGAATCCTCCTCACACGTACAACTCTCGGGGATTTGAGGGGCAAATCCAAGATGTGATGCATTTCCTGGGAGCCCACCCCACTTTGATAACCCTGCATGACCGTGACATGATTTGGAGATGCCGGTGTTGGACTGGGGTTTACGTAGTTAAAAATCACAACACCAGGTTATAGTCCAACAGGTTTAATTGGAAGCACTGGCTTTCGGAGCAACGCTCCGACAATCACATGATGAAGGAGCGTCGCTCCGAAAGCTAGTGTGCTTCCAATTAAACCTGTTGGACTATAACCTGGTGTAGTGAGATTTTTGACCGTGACCTGTTTACATAGCAAGCCGCCTGTTGTAATTCAGGGGCTCGCTACACCGAAAGGACTGTAGGAGACTGCCAGCAGCGCCGCCCCAGTGGCGGGAGGCCAGGACTGCCTCGTGACCTGTTTACATAGCAAGCCGCCTGTTGTAATCCAGGGGCTCGCTACACCGAAAGGGCTCCAGGAGACTGCCAGCAGCGCCGCCCCAGCGGCGGGAGGCCAGGACTGCCTCGTGACCTGTTTACATAGCAAGCCGCCTGTTGTAATCCAGGGGCTCGCTACACCGAAAGGGCTCCAGGAGACTGCCAGCAGCGCCGCCCCAGTGGCGGGAGGCCAGGACTGCCTCGTGACCTGTTTACATAGCAAGCCGCCTGTTGTAATCCAGGGGCTCGCTACACCGAAAGGGCTCCAGGAGACTGCCAGCAGCGCCGCCCCAGCGGCGGGAGGCCAGGACTGCCTCGTGACCTGTTTACATAGCAAGCCGCCTGTTGTAATTCAGGGGCTCGCTAACCGAAAGGATTGTAGGAGACTGCCAGCAGCGCCGCCCCAGTGGCGGGAGGCCAGGACTGCCTCGTGACCTGTTTACATAGCAAGCCGCCTGTTGTAATTCAGGGGCTCGCTAACCGAAAGGATTGTAGGAGACTGCCAGCAGCGCCGCCCCAGTGGCGGGAGGCCAGGACTGCCTCGTGACCTGTTTACATAGGAAACCTCCCATGGTAGGGACAGAAATGCCAGCACTAATAAACCCAGGGGACAGAAAGAGAGGGGATCGACATGCGTGAGGAAACAAATATGTGTTTAAATAAAATGGAGTGGGGGAAAAAGACAGGGATAGATTAACTTAAGTCAAAAGGGTGAAATTCAAACCAGAATAGGTTTAGTTACTGGAATAGGTTTAAATACAACGAAATAGACAGAATAAAAAGAAATAAACGAATAAAGACAAACAAAACGATGGATTTCTCTTATAATTTTCTCTGCTCGGTCCAGGGACGTCCCTATAAGGTCACTCACCGTCGAGCGCTGGGCTCTCGATCCCGCGTTTGTTGGCCACGGCCTGCAGCATCTTACCGCCCGCGGGGGAGGTGTGGGCCCCGCTCGCCATTTCCCTCTCACTTCACCCGCACCGTCCCCGAGGGGGCAGGAGGGGGCGGAAGGTGGCTGAGGGTAAACCCGATCCCTCACCAAGCCGCCGCCGCCAGCCGCCAGCGAGGGGAGACTCAAAGCTGAGGTAAAGCAGCGGCGGCTCAGAGCGGGGAGGCCGCGGAGGAGACGCCGGAGACCGAGCGGCGTCGGCGCCACAACATGGCGGCCGCGGCCTCAGGGGGAGACGGTTTGACGAACGGAGGGGCGGGGCGGGTACGTCCGGCGCCCCGCCACCGCGCGAACGATCCTATTGGACCGGGGCGCACTTCGTCACGGGGGATCCGCAGGTTCCCATTAGTCGGATCGCCCGTCCGTCAGGCGGAAACGCGCCTCCCAGTGGCTAAGGCCACCGTCTAACGTAGCGATTGGTGGAGCAGTCCATCCATCAGCGGATGAACCGTCTCCCATTGGCTAAGGCTCCTGTCACTCAGATGCAAACTGAGGATACCTACGTCAGACCGGATCTAGTCACCCCATCTGCTCCCTACTGATTGGTCGAGACCAGCCTTTGAACGGACGCCTACCTATCATTGGTCAGGGCACCCGACAATCAGAGAAAACGGGCTCTGCCTATTGGAAGGCTCGTCCAACCAGCAGGTAGGGCGGAGTCAAAAAGGGGAGCGTCCGATTGGGGGAGGAAAGATTGGAACCGAGGGCGACTATTGGAGGTGGCGGCAGTCCGTCAAAAACCGGAAATACGTGGCCCTTGATTGACAGGCGCCGGAGGGAAAGCCGGAGCAAGACAACCACCCCATCCCCCATCAGCCGCCTCACCTCGCTCCCGCGGCGCCTGACCGAACGAAGACATCATAAAGAAACGGCCCGGCTCTTCCATCGGAAGGTCAGTAGGCGATTGTGGGTGACTTTCTTTTGTTTGCTTTTGCCTCGACTACTCGGTCTGGGTGTTGGAGCCGGGTGCTGTGCTCTAACGGACTCTCTAACGCCCGGGCCTCGGGGAGGGTTTCTTTCACTCGACCTCGAGCATCTTCGCGCGGCGTAATAGGCCGGACTGTACTCCGCATGCGCCGCGCTCTCCCAAGGACCCGCCACCTCACGGGCCACCCTTTCCGATTAGCTGTCAGCGCTGTCAGTCAGCCCTGGACCAACATCCGATTGGTCGCGGCGCCCGTCCGTCACGCGTTCTCTCTTCTGCTTGTTCCGTCGCCGCGTCAATCAAACTCATGAGCCCCGCCCTCCGAACGATCCCTTTGTTCGTGTCCCCGCCCCTCCCTCTGATTGGTCGTCGGCCGCCACCGTCGTGGGCCGGGCCATCGCTCTTTACCTAGCTTTCCTATTGGTCCACCCGCACTTCCATCTCCCTGGTTCCTATTCCGATTGGATGGCGATGCCCAACGGGGCCCGGCGTAGGGGGTCACCTGACCTGACCCGGAAATGTCAACACTGCCTGCTCTCTGCACACATGCTGCCAGAGTTGGGAGTGTGGTGCTGGAAAAGCACAGCACGTCAGGCAGCATCCGAGGAGCAGGAGAGTCAACGTTTTGGCCATCAGTTAAAAATCACACAACACCAGGTTATAGTCCAGTAGCTTTATTTGGAAGCACTAGCCTCCAGAGCGCTGCTCCTTCATCAAGTGATTGTGCAAAATCTTTCCTGTTTTAGATTAGGTTGGATTCCCTACAGATTGGAAACAGGCCCTTTGACCCAACTAATCCAAACCGACCCTCCGCAGAGTGACCCACCCAGACCCATTTCCCTCTGGCTAATGCACCTAGCACCACGGGCAATTCAACACAGCCAGTTCACCCTGACTGTGCGGGGAAACCGGAGCACCCGGAGGAAACCCACGCCGACACGGGGAGAATGTGCAAACTCCACACAGACAGTCACCTGAGGTTGGGATCCTGGTGCTAAGAGGCAGCAGTGCTCACCACTGAGCCCCTGATTAAAGGCTTATGACAGAAACATTGACTCTACTGCCCCTCAGATGCTGCCTGACCTACTGTGTGCTTTTCCAGTGTCGTGCTTTTCGACTCTGATCTCCAGCATCTGCAGTCTTCACTTTCACCCACACATGCTGCCAGAGCTCCTTAGCTTTTCCAGTGAATTTCTGATTTCCTGCATTTTTTAAGGTTCATTTTAAACTGAATTAGAATCAGCTTTATTGTCACATGAACTCAGACGATTAGATTACTTACAGTGTGGAAACAGGCCTTTCGGCCCAACAAGTCCACACCGACCTGCCGAAGCGCAACCCACCCATACCCCTACATTTACCCCTTACCTAACACTACGGGCAATTTAGCATGGCCAATTCACCCTGACCCGCACATCTTTGGACTGTGGGAGGAAACCGGAGCACCCGGTGGAAACCCACGCAGACACGGGGAGAACGTGCAAACTCCACACGGTCAGTCGCCTGAGTCGGGAACTGAACCCGGGTCTCGGGCGCTGTGAGACAGCAGTGCTAACCACTGTGTTTCAGCACCAGGAGCAGATTAGAGCAATCAAACACAACACCAGATTACAAACCGGTGATTTCTGACTTTGCCTACCTCAATTCATCATAGGCACCATCACATCATACAGCATGGTTGGTGCCAACTAGATATCCTAACCTCATCTAGTCCCATTTGGCCCATATCCCTCTAAACCCTATCTGTTCATATACCCATCCAGATGCCTTTTACATTTTGTCATTGTACCAGCCTCCACTACCACCTCTGGCAGCTCATTCCATACAAGCACCACCCTTTGTGTGAAAATGTTTCCCCTGAAGTACCTTTTAAATCTTTCCCCTCTCACCTTAAACCTATGCCCTCTGGATTTGGTCTCCCCTACTCTGGGGGAAAAGACTATTCACCCTATCCTTGCCCCTCACGGTTTTGTAAATCTCTAGAAGGTCACTCCTCTCTTCTAACACTCCAGGGAAAACAGCCCCAGCCTATTCAGCCTCTCCCTTTAATTCAAATCTTCCAATCCTGGCAACATCCTTTTCTGAAACCTTTTAAGTTTCACATCATCCTTCCTATAGCAGGGAAACCAGAGTTGCACACAATGTTCCAAAAGGGAATTCTTGAGTACAAACTGGAGTGGCGTGGTGGCTCAGTGGTTAGCATTGCTGCCTCACAGCACCAGGAACCCAGGTTCAATTCCAGCCACTGGTGTCTATTTGGATTTTGCACATTCTCCCCATGTCTGCATGGGTTTATTCTGGGTACTCCAGTTTCCTCCCACATTCCAAAGATCTGCAGGTTGGGTGAGTTGGCCGTGCTAAATTGACTTGCAGGGTTCAGGAATGTGAAGGTTTAGTCAGGGGTAAATATGGGATAATAGGGTAAGTGAATGGGTTTGGGAGGGTTACTCTTCGGTGGGTCAGAGTGGACTTGTTGAGCCAAAGGGCCTGTTTCCACACTGTAGGCCTTTTATTATATGCAATTAAAATCGTAGGATCCTTACTGTGTTGAGACTGTCACCCATCTCCTTCTGGAATGTGCCTTTGTAAAGGAAGTCTGGAGAGATGCAGTGGTTTTTGTTGAAGTGTTTCCCGAGCAGCTTTGTGGTGTGGGATTCCGTACTGTACAGTCTGTTCTCGGGTGTGCACCAAGACAGACATCAACTGCTCCTGGAGGATCGTCACCTCAGTGCAAGATGCTCTTTGGTCTGCCCGAACCTTGTTAGTCTTCCAGAACAGAGAGTTTACCTTGACCGAGTATTGCAGACAGCACACTCCAAGGTCCAGGACCATGTGTGAAGGGACCATTTTAAAAAAAATCAAATTAGAATCAGCTTTCTTGTCACATGAGCCCATGAGTACGGGACAGTTACTGCCAAGGTAGAGTGAGAAAAGACCACTCTCTGAGGTCTTCCTGCTGATGGTAAAAAGGGATCCATTCAGTTACTGGACCTTCCCAGTGTCTCCAGTGTATGTAAATATTAGAACTGTATGGGGAAGAGGGGCCTTTGGTGTTTTTGGACAAAGTCACAGTCCACAATGTTTTGTTCATTTACTTGATAAGCAGCTGTACAGAACCGAGTGGGATTGTGACAACGTATATTTACAAAGAGATTTTTTAAGAATGAAGAATATTTTTGAAATAAACAAGTTCCCTACAGTGTAGAAGCAGGCTGTTCTGCCCATTGAGTCCACACCTATCCCCCAGGTGCACTCCCCCTGCACCCTGCCGTGTAACCATGCATTTTCCCTGTCTAATCCACCTAGCCTGCACACTGTGGGCAATTTAGAATATTGCAAGGTTTGTGAAGGTTTGTAGCTCAGGTTAGGGTTAAGGGTGTAGGTGTTGCTCGCAGAGCTGTAGGTTTGATATCCAGATGTTTCATTACCTGGCTAGGTAACATCATCAGTGGGGACCTCCAAGGGAAGCCACTTCAGTTAGAGGTCACCACTGATGATGTTACCTAGCCAGGTAATGAAACTTCTGAATATCAAACCTACAGCTCAGTGAGCAACACCTACACCCTATTTAGAATACTAGATTCCCTACAGTATGGAAACAGGCCCTTCGGCCCAACAGGTCCATACTAACTCTCCGGAGAGTAACCCACCCAGACCCATTCCCCTGTGACTAATGCACCTAACACTACGGGCAATTTATCACAGACAATCCACCCTAACCTACACATCTGTGGACTGTGGGCGGAAACCAGAGCACCCAGGGGAACCCCATGCAGACACAGACTGTGGAAATTTGACACGGTTACCTGAGGCTGGAATCGAAACGAGGTAGAGTTGGGCTGCATTGCTCACTACTGATGGCAGTCAATTCTTTGCGAGAGAAAGAATTTAGAAAAATGAAGAGATAAAAGAAGTAAAAAAAGTGACCTTTTATAAGTTGGTTTTACCTTTTTTTTAAAAGTTCTCCCTTTTAACTCAGTGAGGGAGAACATTCTGAAACGAGACAGTGAGGTCAAATTGGATACCTCTGCTCAGAGGCAGGCTGGTGTGATCATGGGAGGGTGGAACTGAAATGTCCTGGCACAGATCTCGCACCTTTTACGATTGGAAATGACCTGCAGACTTTTTTGAGACTGAAATGGGGATTGAAAGAAGTGCTGAGTGGAGGAGCGAGGGTGTGTGACAGCGAGCAGGATGCCGGTGAGGTGTTCTCTCCCGTTCAGAGGGAAGGGAACAGACCTGATGAGGTTTCTGGGATGTCGCTGAGGTGGGCCTTGCTTGTCTAAGGCATGTCGGAATGACTCTGGCTGAATGGAATGACTGTTTCGAGGACGGGGCCAAGTTTCAGCTGCACGTGGCAGGGAGACGGGGAAACCTGTTGGAAAGCTGGCACTCTGTGAACTGTCACTATTGCGCTGAGGAACGAGGCAGAAATGAGCACGATGTGTTACCCACTTCCTTTCTATCTTGACCCTATCAGAGTGAAGTTGCCTGGTTTTTAGTTTATGCAAAACTGGGCAGTTAACTGTCAGCCATCATTTCACTGGTGCATTTTGAGAGACCTAAAGACATGAGAGCTGTACAGGACACACAAACTAGGTGCAGGAGGAGGCCATTCGGCCCTTCGAACAGTACCACCATTCAATCTGAACATGGCTGATCATGCAATCTGGGTTTCTCTGAGTGAAGAAACTCTTCCTCATCTCACTCCTGAGTGGCTCACCCCTTATTCTAAGACTGTGACCCGTAGTTCTTGACTTCCCCGTCAGGAACATTCTTCCTGCATCTCGGCTGCCCACTCCCATCCCACTTCCACAGATTCACTCCCCTCGGAGTGGTCCCAGACTGTCCCACAAGGGCTAAGAACCTCTCCTTGTGTGCACTGTCAAACCCTCTCAGGGAGCTTGTAATCTCTGTGACAGCTTTAACAATGAGACCACTCACCAACCAATCTGCACACTCCTCTGGTTCAGTGTCATGGGGTCTCTGAATCGTACTCATCAGTGCAATCCTGTTCAGGGGTGGAACCTTAAAGATCTGGTAGGTATGAATGTTTCCTGTTCTTATAAACAAGTACTTGCCATTGTCCTGCATTGGGTTCCAACTTGTGTACAAAGCAACTATGTGAGTGGGTGTAGGAACGGGACCCGTTTGTGACTACGCGGGTGGGCGTGGGAACGGGACCCGTCTGTGACTACGCGGGTGGGCGTGGGAACGGGACCCGTCTGTGACTACGCGGGTGGGCGTGGGAACGGGACCCGTCTGTGACTACGCGGGTGGGCGTGGGAACGGGACCCGTCTGTGACTACGCGGGTGGGCGTGGGAACGGGACCCGTCTGTGACTACGCGGGTGGGCGTGGGAACGGGACCCGTCTGTGACTACGCGGGTGGGTGCCTGTACAAAGTTACCCTGCCTTCCTTTGTCAAACCTTTCATCCCACACTCACCAGAAATACCAAAGTGCTTTTATGCACCAATATTCAAGTTCAGTACCACCTCACGCCTATTCCTTTAGTTAGGTGTATTCAGTATCTGTTAACTTGTATTTGACATGTGCTGATCATGAGTTTGTTGGCTAAGTGAAGGTTCTGAAATGGGGAATCTTACTCTTTGATTCAATCTGTCACTCACCCTGTTGATTGAAGAAGCCAGTGATACTTGGGCCTGAACATACTGGGAAACGTAGACCTCCGCTGATGACTGTAAAGTAAGGAGCGGCAAGGCTGCAGGAGGTTGCAGAGGTCGAGATGTACAGCATGGAAACAGGCCCTTCGGCCCAACCTATCCATGCTGACTAGATACCCTAAACTGATCGACTCCCATTTGCCAGCACTTTGCCCATACCCCTGTAAACCCTTCCTATTCATCTCCCATCCAAATGCCTTTTCAATGTTGTCATTGTACCAGCCTCCACCACTTCCTCTGGCAGCTTATTCCACACACACACACCACCCTCTGTGTGAAAAAGTTGTCCCTTAGGTCACTTTTATATCTTCCCCACTTACCTAGGTTCTCTAATTATGCACTTCCCCACCCCACCTTGTCTATTCCCCTCATTTATGCCCCTTATGATTTTATAAACCTCTACAAGGTCACCCCTCAGCCTCCGACACTCCAGGGAACACAGCCCCAGCCTATCCAGCCTCTCCCTGTAGCTCAAACCCTCCAATTTCGGCAACGCCCTTTTCTGCACGTTTTCAAGTTTCACAACATCCTTCCTACAGTAAGGGAAAGCAGAATTGAAGGCGGTAGATGAACTGGGAGAGAAAGATAATCTCGTTCGGAACAGGCTGTAACTGAGCCAAGACAAGTGCCCCATCAGAAAATCAACTTACAATTTAATCCACACACAACTTAAATAATACTTAACAAAAGGCTCTGTTATTTCCCCCCGCCCCCACCTGCTGTCTTCCTGAGGTTTCCACTGCTCTTGTCTGGAGTTCTGCACATGCTGCCTGTATCCTCAGCCCCAGTGTCAGTAGGTGCTCTCGTGACCAGTCAGGATGTAGAGGTTGCTTTGGGCTGTGGGTTTTTCTGTGGGGGTACTCTCCAGAATGATATCCCTGCAGACAATGACACGGCGCAAACATTAGGCAGCAGAAAGCGAGATGTACAGCCGACCAGACACTCCAACCCAATCTAGTCCCACCTGCCAGCACCCGGCCCATATCTCTCTAAACCCTTCCTATTCATATCCCCATCCAAACGCCTCTTAAATATTCCAATTGTACCAGCCTCCACCACATCCTCTGGCAGCTCATTCCATACACGTACCACCCTCTGTGTGAAAAAGGGTTGGAATCCCTGCATCCCCTCACTATGGATACTCAGCCTGTCTTTTACTCACCGCCCATCTCTTCACTTTATCGCCCATTTCCCCATTTAGCAACCCCAGCACTGAGTAGTTGATGCTGAGCCGGTGGAAGTTTACTCACCGATGACCCTTTGTGATAGTTTAAGGCATCTGGTCCGGAACTGCAGTGTAGTAACGGTGCAGAATAGTTACAGTGCCCTCTGGCAGCTCTATCCTCTCATGCAGATCCTCCCCCCGCTCTCCAGCACCCGACCCCCGCACAGTATCCAAGTAACCTTCCAGTGCCCTTGGGATTGCTTTGGTTTTGTCTTGTTTCGAGCTAGCGCGTTCCCTCAGGTCTGGAGTCACACACAGGCCAAACCCCCGTTGGAGGAGAAACTGTTTTCCCCCCTCACCCGTCTGCCTCACCCCCCTCATCTCCGGCAGTTAAGATTGATCCTGGGTGGGTGGGCAGTTACCAGGAGATGGACTGCCGATGTTCATGTCTCCTCTGAAACGGCTGGTGTTCCCCCACCCCAACCCACTTCTAGCTTCCCCCACCCACTTCTAGCTCCCCCCCCAAGGTGGAACTTTGGACGTTTTTGTGAGATGGTCTAACCCTGGGTGGCATTACTGTCCCTCCCTAATCCTGCACGCTTCGGCAGGCGAAGTGTTCTCTCCGCTGATCGACTGCGGTAGGCACCACGTCGGACCCACAGTCGCCCGTCTGCATTGCCTCAGTTAAGCACCCCTCCCTGGGGGGCCGGGACTGAACCAGCTGCTCACCTCTGGGTACCCAGTACACGGAACATTCTCGTCTCATCTGTTATCTCCTGGGTAATCTGCAGAAGGCAATTGGAAAGATGTGCATTAGTCTCCCACCCCCATTCACAGCATTGCCAGCCTATTGTTGAAGGAAACATACCTGCATTTCCATATCGCCCTTTGGAGTGAGGTGAAACATTTGACATGTATTGGGGCGGCTCAGTGGTCAGCCCCGCTGCCTCTCAGTGCCGTAGATCTGGGTTCAAATCCAGCCTCTGGCGCATTATTGGAACAATATTATTAAACTGGAGATGGTTCAGAAGAGATTGGCTGGGTATGGAAAATTTACGAGGGTTTGATTCCACCCTCGGGTGACTGTCTGTCTGGAGTTTGCACATTCCCCCAGTGTCTGTGTGGGTTTTCTCCGGTTTCCTCCCACAGTCCAAAGATGTGCAGGTTAGAGTGGATTGGCCATGGGAAATTATCCCATAGTGCCCAGGGATGTGCAGGTTAGGGTGGATTGGCCATGGGAAATTGTCCCATAGTGCCCAGGGATGTGCAGGTTAGGGTGGATTGGCCGTGGGAAATTGTCCCATAGTGCCCAGGGATGTGCAGGTTAGGGTGGATTGGCCATGGGAAATTATCCCATAGTGCCCAGGGATGTGCAGGTTAGGGTGGATTGGCCATGGGAAATTGTCCCATAGTGCCCAGGGATGTGCAGGTTAGGGTGGATTGGCCATGGGAAATTGTCCCATAGTGCCCAGGGATGTGCAGGTTAGGGTGGATTAATCTGGGGTACATGTAGACTATTAGGATAGGGGGAGATAGGTCTAGGTGGGTTACTCTTTGGAGGGTCGGTGTGGGCTTGTTGGACCACATGGCCTGTTTCCACACTGTGTAGGGATTCTATGTATGGAATCTGGGCTTGTGAACTTCTGTCATGGATAGTTTTGGGAAGTTGTTTGTTTTGAGCTTTTCCTAAACTATCTGCTGTATTTTATTTAACATCCAGACCAACTGTAATCCTGCCTCAACTCTTAATATCCCACTGAACTGGCTCCCAGTTTTGCTATTTTGAAATAAATGGTCATGGGATTTGGATGTCACCAGCATTTATTGCCCATCTGTATAGCCCAGAGGGCTACATTGCTGTGTGGATTGGAGTCATGTGTGGGCCAGGCCAGGTGAGGATGGCAGATTTCCTTCCCTGAAGGGCAGGAGTGACCCAGGTAGGTTTCATCGTTCTACATCAGTCTCTTTATTCCAGAGTTTGGGAGAGGATTTGTAGCTCGGGTGCTCGTTGTTGTGGTTCTGTTCGCTGAGCTGGGAGTTTTTGCAACAAAAACTCCCAGCTCGGCGAACAGAACCACTTTATTCCAGATTTTTTTGTAGTAGTTAACTCCAATCTGGCCACAGTTTGTGTGAAGATTTGTAGCTCGGGTCCTGGCTGTGATAGTTGTGGGTATGTTCACTGAACTGGGACGTTGGTGTGCAGATCTTTCGTCCCCTGTCTCAGTGACATCTTCAGGGCTTCGGAGCCTCCTGTGAAGCTGTTCTCTCTCTTCTGGAATTTTATTTGGTTCCCTTTCTGCTGTTTCCGGTTGTTCGTTGTAGTGGCCGGTATATTGGGTGTGCCGTGGTGGGATTTGAACTTACAATCCCAGAACGTTGGGGTTCTGGGTCACGAGTCCAGTGACATTACCATTATATCACCACCTTTTCCCCTCCATGCCCAAATACCCCATATAGTGAGCTGGTCACCCCTCAGCCTGCAGCGCTCTGGGGAATGTACACAAACAAACCTTCACAGCACTAACCCATATCCATTTCTTCTTTGTTGTTTGGAACGTTAGAATGTTTTCGGTCACTAACGCACTGTTTCTCATCATGTTCTCGGGCAGGACATGAGCAAAGTCAGAAGGACCCAGAGCGTTTGTTTTACTGCACCTCCCCTCCCCCTCTGCTGAAGTTTCAGGACATTACCTCATTCGAGTGAAGGCTCTGGCCTTGCATCCCGTGTCTCCAGAACGCTAGGACGCTGTCCTGCAGGCAGACTGCACAAATGGAAAACAGTGGTGTCAGTAAGCACACAGTGCCTCCCCCACCTCCCCCAACCCTGGCCTTGCTCCGATTCCAAAACACAGCCCACAGAAGTACAGCACAGAAACGGACCCAACTCCTTCATGGGGAGGGGGAGTCAGACTTAGAGGGCATTGGTTTAGGGTGAGGGGGAAAGATATTAAGGGGCAACTTTTTCACGCAGAGGGTGGAATGAGCTGCCAGAGGAGGTGGTGGAGGTTCGTACAATTACAACATTTAAAAGGCACCTGGATGGGTATATGAATAGGAAGGGTTTGGAGGGATATGGGCCGGGTGCTGGCAGGTGGGACTAGATGAGATTGGGATATCTGGTCGGGCGATTTAAGCTGGGAATGCCGTTGATTTTAAATCACAAGCCCAGGACAGAATTATAGGGGCATAGGTTAAATATGAGAGTGGGGAACGATATAAAAGGGACCTGAGGGACAGCTTTTCAACGCAGAGTGTTGTGTATGGAATGAGCTGCCGGAGGCAGTGGTGGAGAGAGACAGAAAGAACTGCAGATGCTGGAATCTGAATGGACAAACAGGAGGCTGGAGGAACACAGCAAGGCCAGGCAGCATCAGGAGGTGGAGAAGTCAACATTTCAGGTAGAACCCTTCTTCAGGAGTCTAGAAAGTGACAGGTACAATGACAGCATTTAAAAGGCACCTGGATGGGTATATGAATAGGAAGCGTTTAGACGGGTATGGGCCAAGTGCTGGCAAATGGGACTCGATGAGGTTGGGATATCTGGGCGGGTTGGGCTGAAGGGACTGTCTTAATACCATGACTCTGTGACCGAGTCAGTCAAACAGCAGCCTATTCGAACAGTGTCTGCCCTACGCCACCTGGGTCCCAATGAGCAGTTTTGACAGCAGGGTGAGTTTCGCAGCAAACGTCAGTCAGTGGGGCAAAAATGGGAATTAGGGAGAGACTCCGCAGGTCTGTCAGCATCCCGAAACATTACTCCTGAACAGGATTCCTGAAGAAGGGCTAATGTCTGAAACGTCAAATCTCCTGCACCTTGGATACTGCCTGACCTGCTGCGCTTTTCCAGCAACACATTTTTCAGCTCTGATCTCCAGCATCTGCAGACCTCATTTTCTCCTAGTGTAAGGGGAGGGGAAAATACATAAACAGGGGATTCGGAATCTCCTCAGCATAAAAAGCTAAAAATAGTTTAGTGAAACAGTTGGAAGGGGAGCTGGAAGATTCCAAATCCCTGTCTCTAAAGACAGTTGGGAGTATTAGTGGAGACTGTGTGCTCCTGCTCTGCATGGGAATATAGCTGTGGAGGAGGGGCAGGTGGTCTGGATTTACCGTGTGACCAGGGGAATGGGCGGCAGAGACTTCTCAATCTTGAGTGGGAAGAACAAAGAACAACAAACCACCAGACTAGGCCCTCCAAGCCTGCGCAGAGCCATTCTGCCCTTCCATACTAAAACTGTCTCCCCTTACAGGATCCGTATCGCTCTGTTCCCTCCCTATTCATGTCTCCATCTGGGTGTTTCTTGAAGGTTTCCACCTCTGGCAGTGAGTTCTTTATGAACAGATCCCATCAGGACAGTGCAGTGACAGTTAGAGTGAGGAGAGGGCACTTACCACCCTTTTGAGTGATTAAACTTGCCTTGCACATCTCTTTTTAACATCCCCCTTCGCACCTTGAACCCATGTCCCCTAGTAACTGACCCCTCCCACCCTGGGAAAAAGCCTCCTATTTCCCCTCTACCTATGCTGTTCACAATCTTATAAACCTCTGTCATTGCGTTCCAATGAAATCAAACCCAATCTATCCAACCTTTCTTCATAGCTAAAAGCCCCCCCCCATATCAGGGCAACATCCTGGGAAGTGTTTTCTGTCCCCTCTCCAAAGCGTCCATATCCTTCTGACAGTGTGGTGACCAGAACTGTACACAATATTCCAAGTGTGGCCTCACTAAAGTTCTACAAAGCTGCAGCGTAACCTGCCTATCCTTATACTCAATGCCCCTTCCCATGAAGGCAGTCAGCAATACACTATAAGGTTATTGGAGGCAGATGAGTGCACTGGGGATACAGAACTCTTGTTACAGCTGCCCCTCCCACTCATCCATTTACACTTCCTGCAGACACATCATCGAAGACCCCTCCCACCCCGGTAACACTCTTCCTTTCTGTAGAAGATACAGAAGCCTAAACACACCCACCAACTGGTTCAGGAACAACTTCTTAGCTGCTGTTATCAGACTCTGTATGGACCTGTCTGACTTCAAATAATGCTGATCTTGCTCTGCCCACCGCCTGTGCAGCCTAACCTTGTGTGCCTCGCTGTGTCTCAGCACACTATGTCCTTGTATGCTATGGTCTGCCTGTACTGCTTGTAAAACAAAGCTTTTCACTGTACTCGGGTACACGTGACTACAATAAATCAAATCAAATGAAACAAAACGTGACTCCACGTGGTTTTGGAACTTTGGAAGGAAGGAGGTGGTGGCATTGGAGATTGTCCAGAGCGGTGTCAGTCCCTGGGGTGAAGGGAGCTGTCCTGTGATAAGCGACCCAATCAGTGGGGTCAATATTCTCTGGAGTTTAGGAGAGGGGGAAGCAATCAAGTTGGGACGGATGAGATTGGGAAGGAGCTCAGACAGGGTAGAGGCTGACAGATTGTTTCTTCCGAGCTCAGGGAGGGGCGGGGGACTTAGAAATGGGGAGGGGGGGTGGTCATTGAGGACTGAGGTGAGGGGGCATCTCACTCAGGGCACGGTGAATCTCTGGTACCCTCCCGCCAGCCCATTGTGTCTCCACAGCGAAATATATCAGAAGCTGGGGTCAGAAAGACTGATTGTCCGTCTCTTGGGAAAGTGGGGGAAGGGGCTGAAAGGTGGGACAGGAACCCAAGGTCAGGCATGGACGGAGGAGCAGAGTGGCAGTGGCCTGCAGTCACACTCACCAACGGTCTGGACGCAGAATCGAAAGCTCAGCTCAGGTGCCATGCTGTCCCGCGGCTCTCCCTGTAAACTCACAATCTTCACACAATCTGAAAATCACCAGAGATAGTCAGTCAGGGAGGTACCCTGTTACAGCAGCAACTGTCGCTACCTCAGCACCCTCCACCCTCCCCCCTGCAGCTTCACAGCAACCACAGAACCACCGTTTCCCCTGAACTTCACCTTCAGCATTGAAACGAAGGAGGCGCAGCGAGACCCCACACTCAGCGACTGATCCTGCTCATCTGTGTTTCCCTCATGTTGGTCGAGGGATGAATGTTGACCTCAGGACCCTGGGGAGAAGTCCCCACCCCCACTCTCTTCTTCCAATAGTGGTGAAGGGATCTTTTAATCTTTTACCCCCCCCGTGCCAACACCTCACCCACGCCCTCAGCGCTGATCTACCCACAATGTGCCTTCCCTCAGCGCTAGCACTCCCTCAGCACTGACCCACCCACAATGTGCCTTCCCTCAGCGCTGACCCTCCGACAGTGCAGCACTCCCTCAGCACTGACCCACCCACAATGCGCATTCCCTCAGCGCTGACCCTCCGACAGTGCGGCGCTCCCTCAGCGCTGACCCTCCGACAGTGCGGCCTAACTGCCATGCCTCAGCAAAGGGAAGCCTTTGCTGGATAACACCCAGTGCTATTATCACTGAGGACTATTAATCCAGAGACCAAGGTCATGTTCTGGAGAGCCAGGTTTGAATCCCACCTCGGCAGAAGGTGGAATTAGATTCAATAAAAAAAGCCTGGAATTAAGCGTCTAATGATGACCCTGGATCCATTGCCAATTGTCGGGTAAACCCATCTGGTTCAGAATGCCCTTCAGGGAAGGGAAGTGCCACCTTTACCCAGTCGGGCCTACACGTGACTCCAGACCCACAGCACTGGGGTTGACTCTGGGCAATTAGGGATGGACAATGAATGCTAGGACTAGTCATAGAGTCATACAGATGTACAGCAGGGAAACAGACGCTTTTGGCCCAACTTGTCCATGCTGACCCAGATATCCCAACCCAATCTAGTCCCACCTGCCAGCACCCAGCCCATATCCCTCCAAACCCTTCCTATTCATATACCCATCCAAATGCCTCTTAAATGTAATTGTACCAGCCTCCACCACATCCTCTGGCCAGCGATACTGTCAGGCCCATGAATGACTGAAAAAAAGCTGACGAGTTCAATGTTCGCTATGAAAGATTACACTTGGATTTGGCGAACTCACTGTCAACACAGACAAGGACATTGTCCCGATCGAGCTGTGAAACATGACTGGCATTCATCAAGGATGTCTCTGCACAAACAAATAAAACAGAGAGCCCGCACAAAGTTAGTTACAGAGTAATGTTCCCTCTACACTGTCCCCACATCAAACACTCGCAGGATAAGAAACCATAGCCCCTCCCTATCTCTGTAACACCCCTCAAGCCTCTACACCCCCTCCCTATTTCTAACCCCCCCCTCCAGCCCCTACACCCCCGCCCTATCTCTGTAACCCCCCCTCCAGCCCCTACACCCCCTCCCTATCTCTGTCACCCCCTCCAGCCCCTACACCCCCTCCCTATCTCTGTAACTCCCTCCAGTCCCTACACCCCCTCCCTATCTCTGTAACTCCCTCCAGCCCCTACACCCCCCTCCCTATCTCTGTAACTCCCTCCAGCCCCTACACCCCCTCCCTATTTCTAACACCCCTCCAGCCTCTACACCCCCTCCATATTTCTGTGTCACCCCCTCCAGCCCCTACACCCCCTCCCTATCTCTGTCACCCCCCACAGCCCCTACACCCCCTCCCTATCTCTGTCACCCCCCTCCAGCCCCTACACCCCCTCCCTATCTCTGTCACCCCCCTCCAGCCCCTACACCCCCTCCCTATCTCTGTCACCCTCCTCCAGCCTGCTCCCTGTGACCCTCCGTCTGTTTGACAGGGGTCTGTCCTGGTATTTCCTGCCACGGTTCCCTGACAGAGATGTTGACACCGTCCTGTCGTGTGTAGGACCGGCGGGAGGGTCACCGTCGGTGTCTACGGTGCCAACCCCGGCTGCTTTTGTGTGTTTCCCGGTGCCCATACCTGGCCGTGCCTCCGGGCCGAGCGATCCCGTGGCGTTGAGCTGAATGGTGTCAAACTGCAGGACCTGGCCGGGCTGGCTGGGAGCACGGACGCCCAGACACACTTGTGGGTACTCCTCACCCGGGAAGACCAGCAGCTCGAAGATTTGCAGAGGGTTCGGGAGCGTGAGGCTGACTTGCTGGATGAAGAATCGAGAGAAAAAGAAACAGGAGTCAGCCCACTGGCTCCCAGCGAGGACAGGGAGAGGGCTCACTGGAGCCTGCTCTCAGGAGAAACTCAACAATATCAACTTCCTCACGGCAACGCCAATTTCTATTTCAGTTTGGAACCTCCTGTCTTGTTGGACAAAGCCTGAACGAAAGGTCCTATCAGTCAGTGGGGGAGGGGAAAGAGCAGGAGTGGGTCATTACAGTTCCTGCAGCCCTTCCAGTAGTGCCCGCTACCTCAGCGCTGTCCCTCCAACAGCGCCCGCTCCCTCAGCGCTGTTCCTCCGACAGCGCCCGCTCCCTCAGCGCTGACCCTCCGACAGTGCAGCACTCCCTCAGCATAGCACCTCTGACAGCGCCCGCTCCCTCAGCGCTGACCCTCCGACATTGCAGCACTCCCTCAGCATGGCACCTCCGACAGTGCCCGCTCCCTCAGCACTAACATTAAGAATGACAGCCTGGCTTAAGGAGCAGGTAGATATATTGATGGGATGACAATGATGAGAACATGATGGGGGAAGGCTGGTACAGCCGCAAAAAAGCACTGGGGCGTGTGACCTTGCTCTGTGGTGTAAATTGTCCAATCCCTCTTGGGGAAATTGGCCTGGTCTTTGCCCAAAATTGTCGACACCCATTTGGCTGGCTGGATATTCGCCCATCGGGGTTTTGCAGCACAGTGTTCCAGCCGTCCCAACATGCTGTGAGCCCTCTGTAAATAATCTCAACACTGGTACAGGCCTCCCCCTCCAGCCTCTCTTTCTGAACCCAGTGAAGAATGAGCAAGGACATGGGTGTTACCTTGTGCATCATGAACTTCTGTAGGGGCTCATACCACTGGAGAAGGACGATGGCATTGTCCAAGGCTGTACACAGGAACGTCGATGTTGTGTGGGGGTTTCTCACTGCAGACAGACACAAGGAGACCACAGCATTGCTTCCACATTCACAACAGACAGCCTGCAGCATAGCCAAGTCAAGTGGTACGGAGAGGTTTATTCTGTAGATAGCCGGCTGGAATCTCACCCAGGGGTTTGGTAAGGGTTTATATACAGAATAACAGCTCCCCGGGAGGGAATTACAGACTAGAATCTAATCGAGGGGTTCAGGGTGGGGTTTATATACAGAATTACAGATACCCTGGAAGGGAGTTACAGACTGGGATCTAATCAAGGGGTTCAGGGTGGTTTATATACAGATACCCTGGGAGGGAGTTACAGACTGGGATCTAATCAAGGGGTTCAGGGTGGTTTATATACAGATACCCTGGGAGGGAGTTACAGACTGGGATCTAATCGAGGGGTTCAGGGTGGTTTATATACAGAATAACAGATACCCCGGGAGGGAGTTACAGACTAGAATCTAATCGAGGGGTTCAGGGTGGGGTTTATATACAGAATAACAGATACCCCGGGAGGGAGTTACAGACTGGGATCTAATCGAGGGGTTCGGGTGGTTTATATACAAAATAACAGATACCCCGGGAGGGAATTACAGACTGGGATCTAATCGAGGGGTTCAGGGTGGTTTATATACAGAATAACAGATACCCCGGGAGGGAGTTACAGACTAGAATCTAATCGAGGGGTTCAGGGTGGGGTTTATATACAGAATTACAGATACCCTGGGAAGGAGTTACAGACTGGGATCTAATCGAGGGGTTCAGGGTGGTTTATATACAGAATTACAGATACCCCGGGGGGGAGTTACAGACTAGAATCTAATCGAGGGGTTCAGGGTGGGGTTTATATACAGAATAACAGATACCCCGGGAGGGAGTTACAGACTGGAATCTAATCGAGAGGTTCAAGGTGGTTTATATATAGAATAACAGATACCCCAGTGGGAGTTACAGATTGGAATCTAATCAAGGGTTCAGGGTGGGTTGTATACAGAATAACAGATACCCCAGGAGGCAGTTACAGACTAGAATCTAATCGAGGGGTTCGGGGTGGGGTTTATATACTGAATAACAGATACCCCAGGAGGGAGTTACAGACTGGAATCTAATCGAGGGGTTCGGGGTGGTTTATATACAGAATAACAGATACCCCGGGAGGGAGTTACAGACTAGAATCTAATCGAGGGATTCAGGGTGGGGTTTATATACAGAATTACAGATACCCCGGGAGGGAGTTACAGACTAGAATCTAATCAAGAGGTTCGGGGTGGTTTATATACAGAATTACAGATACCCTGGGAGGGAGTTACAGACTGGGATCTAATCGAGGGGTTCAGGGTGGTTTATATACAGAATAACAGATACCCAGGAGGGAGGTACAGACTGGGATCTAATCGAGGGGTTCGGGGTGGGTTTATATACAGAATAACAGATACCCTGGGAGGGAGTTACAGACTGGGATCTAATCAAGGGGTTCGGGGTGGGGTTTATATACAGAATAACAGATACCCCGGGAGGGAGTTACAGACTGGGATCTAATCGAGGGGTTCGGGTGGTTTATATACAAAATAACAGATACCCCGGGAGGGAATTACAGACTGGAATCTAATCGAGGGGTTCAGGGTGGGGTTTATATACAGAATAACAGATACCCCGGGAGAGAGTTACAGACTGGAATCTAATCGAGGGGTTCAGGGTGGGGTTTATATACAGAATAACAGATGCCTTGGGAGGGAGTTACAGACTGGAATCTAATCGAGGGGTTCAGGGTGGAGTTTACATACAGAATAACAGATACCCCGGGAGGGAATTACAGACTGGAATCTAATCGAGGGTTTGGGGTGGGTTGTATACAGAATAACAGATACCCCGGGAGGGAGTTACAGACTGGAATCTAATCGAGGGGTTCGGGGTGGTTTATATACAGAATAACAGTTAACCCGGGAGGGAGTTACAGACTGGAATCTAATCGAGGGGTTCGGGGTGGGGTTTATATACAGAATAACAGATACCCCGGGAGAGAGTTACAGACTGGAATCTAATCGAGGGGTTCTCTCTGGATATTAGCAAGATGCTGGGACAGTGTGAATGAAGCATTGTTGGTGAACATTTCAGTATATTACAGTCTCACACACGCTGGCAGGAAAGACACGCACACAGACACACCCACTGACCCTGGGGGCAGGGTGTCTCTGTCCAGTTCCTCACCTACACAGCACTTGCGACAGCCTTTGGTGTCTGGGATCCTCAAGGACGGGGTGAATTTCCTGCAAGAGGAACAGGAGAGTTGGTCATTCCTACTGCCGGGAGAAGGGGTGATCAGAGAGGAGACGGGCCGAATGAGCTGTTTCCCAAGAGGCAGTGGGGGGATGGTGGGAGAGAGATATCCGGGAAATGGATGAGGACTGTGTGCAGTAGCGTTGATGGAGTGGAGAGGTCAATGTTTCCCTGAAGTGTCATGGGTCAGATTCACCTTGATGGGCCGAAGGTCATCTTCTGGCCTGTTCTTTGTTCTGCTTCAGAGTGTGTGCAGGAGGTAAGGTCCATCAGCAGTGACCCACTATTCATGACCTTGATAGGTGGTGGAGTCCGTGTATGATTGTAGACAGAAGCTGCACGTTATTAATTTCCTGTTGAATAACTCCTAGTGGGATTTACATTTCTTTCGCAGAGATGTGGGGGTCACTGGAGCAGCATTATATGACCCAGCCAGAACTGGAACTGAACTCATTCAGCCATTTCAGATGGGTTTGGGGTCTGGAGTCACATATAGGCCAGACCAGGGAAGAATCCCCATTTCTTAAGGACGTGAGTGACCCAGATAGGTGTTTACAGCACCTGACGATAGTTGGACAGTCACCACCGGCAAGAATAAGCCTCCAATTCCAATTTACATTAAGAGTTCATTTAAATTCCTGAGTTGCCATGATGAGATTTGAAGCATTGACCTTAAAGAATTGGCCCGGTGACGTTAATGCCATTCCCCAGCCTAGCCCATGTCTGAATAGATTGACGGTCCCCAGGTTTCCAGCGCAGCCTGAGGCTGCTCACTGAGTGAGAAGGAAGGACAAGACCAGAGTCTGAGAGGTGGGTCAGTGAGAGAGAGAGAAAAGGGAATGGGAGAGACATGGGGGTGAGGGAGAGAGAGGGACATAAAGGAGAGGGGGAGGACATGGAGGGAGAGAGAGAGAGAGAGAGACGGAAAGGACATTGGTGGGGGAGAGAGAGAGGGGGAAAGGACACGGGGGGGGGAGAGAGAGAGAGACGGAAAGGACATGGGGGGGAGAGAGAGGGAAAGGACACGGGGGGAGAGCGAGAGAATTGGAAAGGACACGGGGGGGAGAGAGAGAGATGGAAAGGACATGGGGGGGGAGAGAGAGGGAAAGGACACAGGGGAGAGAGAGGGAAAGGACATGGGGGAGAGAGAGGGAAAGGACATGGGGGAGAGAGAGAGGGAAAGGACATGGGGGGGAGAGAGAGGGAAAGGACACAGGGGAGAGAGAGGGAAAGGACATGGGGGAGAGAGAGAGGGAAAGGACATGGGGGGGAGAGAGAGAGAGAGGGAAAGGACATGGGGGGGAGAGAGAGGGAAAGGACACGGGGGGGAGAGAGAGAGAGAGGGAAAGGACATGGGGGGGAGAGAGAGGGAAAGGACACAGGGGAGAGAGAGGGAAAGGACATGGGGGAGAGAGAGAGGGAAAGGACATGGGGGGGAGAGAGAGAGAGAGGGAAAGGACATGGGGGGGAGAGAGAGGGAAAGGACACGGGGGGGAGAGAGAGAGAGAGGGAAAGGACATGGGGGGGAGAGAGAGGGAAAGGACACAGGGGAGAGAGAGGGAAAGGACATGGGGGAGAGAGAGAGGGAAAGGACATGGGGGGGAGAGAGAGAGAGAGGGAAAGGACAGGGGGGGGAGAGAGAGGGAAAGGACACGGGGGGAGAGAGAGAGAGAGGGAAAGGACATGGGGGGGGGAGAGAGGGAAAGGACACAGGGGAGAGAGAGGGAAAGGACATGGGGGAGAGAGAGAGGGAAAGGACATGGGGGGGAGAGAGAGAGAGAGGGAAAGGACATGGGGGGGAGAGAGAGGGAAAGGACACGGGGGGGAGAGAGAGAGAGAGGGAAAGGACATGGGGGGGAGAGAGAGGGAAAGGACATGGGGGGAGAGAGAGAGAGGGGGAAAGGACATGGGGGGGAGAGAGAGAGAGGGGGAAAGGACACGGGGGGGAGAGAGAGAGAGAGGGAAAGGACATGGGGGGGAGAGAGAGGGAAAGGACATGGGGGGGAGAGAGAGGGAAAGGACATGGGGGGAGAGAGAGAGGGAAAGGACATGGGGGGGAGAGAGAGAGAGGGGGAAAGGACATGGGGGGGAGAGAGAGAGAGGGGGAAAGGACATGGGGGGGAGAGAGAGAGGGAAAGGACATGGGGGGGAGAGAGAGGGAAAGAACATGGGGGGGAGAGAGAGAGAGGGAAAGGACATGGGGGGGAGAGAGAGGGAAAGGACATGGGGGGGAGAGAGAGAGAGGGAAAGGACCCGGGGGGGAGAGAGAGAGAGAGGGAAAGGACCCGGGGGGGAGAGAGAGAGAGAGGGAAAGGACATGGGGGGGAGAGAGAGGGAAAGGACATGGGGGGGAGAGAGAGGGAAAGGACATGGGGGGGGAGAGAGAGAGAGGGAAAGGACACGGGAGGGGAGAGAGAGAGGGAAAGGACACGGGGGGGAGAGAGAGAGGGAAAGGACACGGAGGGAGAGAGAGAGAGAGAGGGAAAGGACACGGGGGGAGAGAGAGAGAGAGGGAAAGGACATGGGGAGAGACAGGGAAAGGACATGGGGGGGGAGAGAGAGAAAGGACATGGGGGGGAGAGAGAGAGAGAGAGGGAGGGAGAGACGGTAAGAACATGGGGGGGTGCAGATGTAGAGAGAGAGAGAAAGACAGAAAGGACATGGAGGGGACAACCACCGGATGAAGGAGCAGCGCTCCGAAAGCCAGTGCTTCCAATTAAACCTGTTGGACTATAACCTGGTGTTGTGTGATTTTTTTTTTACATTTGTACACCCCAGTCCAACACCGGCATCTCCACATCATTGAGGGGAGAGAGAGAGAGAGGAACATATAGGGGAGAGAGAATGAGGCTGAGGGAATGGAGAGAGATGTGCTATAGGGCAGTCAGTACCTGGGGATGATCCTGTCAGTCAGCTTGTTGGCTGGGAGAGAGATATGGACCGGTCTCTTGTGAGTGTTTTTCCGTTGTTCGAACAGCATCACCAGGTGGTGGGAATAGAGCTGCAAAGACTTCCCTGGAAGACGAGAAAGAGTGAGAGGGAGAGACAGGAAGGCCACCCGTTACTGACTGGACAACATGACTCAGGCTCTCCCCATCGCTCAGACCCCACAGCCTCGACCCACTGCCCCACACCAGCCCTCACGGTGTCCACTCTCTCTGGGGGAAGCTGGTCTGGGTGCGCACGCACTCTCCTCCCCTGAAGGTGTTCACTCGAGTGACCGTTATCTACCCAACCACCCCTCACCACCCAACCACCAATCCCAGAGCCCTGTGATTCCTGAGATCAGGGCCAGGCTGAGTGAATTCTCCCGGGATAACCCATTAACAGGAGATTCCGTGTCGGGGACATCCCAGAACCAGTGAGAACGACGTATCGCCTTGGCAGTGGTGCACAAGGCTGGGAGGAGCACCACCCTGAGAAACCTCAGCGAACTGGTGGAGTGCGGGAAGGGGTCAGCACTGAGGGAGACTCCTGGACACACGTTCAGCTGAAGTCCCACCATCCGGGCTCCGGCAGCACCAAGACCGTTGGGAACCGCCAGCACTGAGACCACTCAACGTGGCACTGGCACAGAGGGAAGACCAGCCTGGTGAATGGAGAGAGAGAGAGACACACACACACACAGGGTGTGTTTTACATCCCAGTCCCAGTCAGGAGGTGCAGCAACACCAGCATCACCAGGTGTGCCGCGCCAGAGCCGGAGAGCCATCCCAGAATACTCACCAGTGACAGACATGAGGATGTTGTTGAGCACAAAGAGCCAGGAACACCTGTGGGGAAGCAACTGGGGACAGAGTGGTCAGCAAGTTAATGACAGGCTAATTCACCACATCCTCCCCCCAGTAACTCCCACTGGCTCACTCGGTCTCCTTCTTTGTGTGTGGATCTGTCTCACTCTGTATCCTTAAAGTTTGGTCCTACTCTTTTCTTTCTCATTCACTCTTTTTCTGTCTCTCCCTCACAGTGACTCTCTCATTCACTTTCTCTCTCTCTCTTTCTGTGTCTGTCTATCTCGATGTATTTGTTTCTCTCTCTTGCTTTGTGTCTGTCTCACTTTCTTTGTGTGTCTCTGTCTCATTCTTTATCTCCTTTGTTCCTCTTTCTTTCTCATTCACTCTATCTTTCCCTCTCTCTGCCTCTTTCTCTGTCCTTCCTTCCTTCCTCACAGTCTGTCTGTCTCTATTTCCATGTGTGCATTTATCTCTCGTTCTCTCTGTCTCACTCTTTATCTCAACTTTTGTCCCTCTCTCTATCTTTCTCAGTCTTTCTTTCTCATTCACTCTCTTTCTCTTAGCCTCTTTTTCTGTCTCTCTCTTTCACATTTTCTCTCGCACTCTCCGTCTTTCTATCTCTGTAAATGTCTTTATCCCTCTCACTCTCTGTGTCTCTGTCTCACCTTTTATCTCCTCAACCTTTGTCCCTCTCTGTTTCTTTTTCAATCATTCATTTTCTGTCTCCCTCTCTCTGTCCCTTTTTCTATCTCTTTCTTCCTCGCAATCTATCACTCACTTTCTGTGTGTGTGTGTGTGTGTGTGTGTGGGGGTGTGTGTGGGTGTGTTTGGGTGTGTGTGTATGTGTGTGTGTGTGTCTTTGTCATTGTGTTGACCCTGAAAGCGATAACACAATCTAATGAAGACCCACACACTGGAAGCTCCCAGGTTTGTCATCGCCAGACTGGCCTGTATAAACCCAGTTTCACCCAGAGTGTGCAAGAATATGGAGCTGCATATTCCTGATCAACATTCGAAACCCACACTTAGAGTCATAGAGATCTACAGCACGGAAACAGACCCTTCGGTCCAACCCGTCCATGCCGACCAGATATCCCAACCCAATCTAGTTCCACCTGCCAGCACCCAGCCCATATCCCTCCAAACCCTTCCTATTCATATACCCATCCAAATGCCTCTTAAATGTTGTCATTGTACCAGCCTCCACCACTTCCTCTGACTTCTCATTCCATACACGTACCACCCTCTTTGTGAAAAAGTTGCCCCTTAGGTCCCTTTTATATCTTTCCCCTCTCACCCTAAACCTATGCCCCTCTAGTTCTGGACTCCCCAACCCCAGGGAAGAGACTTTGCCTATTTATCCTATCCATGACCCTAATAATTTTATAAACCTCTATAAGGTCACCCCTCAGCCTCCAACGCTCCAGGGAAAACAGCCCCAGCCTCTCCCTGTAGCTCAAAACCTCCAACCCTGGCAATATCCTTGTAAATCTTTTCTGAACCCTTTCAAGTTTCATAACATCCTTCTGATAGGAAGGAGACCAGAATTGCACGCAATATTCCAAAAGTGGCCTAACCGATATCCTGTCCAGCCACAACATGACCTCCCAACTCCTGTACTCAGTACTCTAACTAATAAAGGAAAGCATACCAAGCGCTTTCTTCACTATTCTATCTGTCTGCGACTCCACTTTCAAGGAGCTATGAACCTGCACTCCAAGGTCTCTTTGTTCAGCAACACTCCCTAGGACCTTACCATTAAGTGTATAAGTCCTGCTAAGATTTGCTTTCCCAAAATACAGCACCTCACATTTATCTGAATTAAACTCCATCTGCCACTTCTCAGCCCATTGGCCCATCTGGTCCAGATCCTGTTGTAATCTGAGGTAACCCTCTTCGCTGTCCATTACACCTCCAACTTTGGTCTCATCTGCAAACTTACTAACTATGCCTCTTACGCTCACATCCAAATCATTTATATAAATGGCAAAAAGTAGAGGACCCAGCACCGATCCTTGTGGCACTCCACTGGTCACCAGCCTCCAGTCTGAAAAACAACCCTCCACCACCACCCTCTGTCTTCTACCTTTGAGCCAGTTCTGTATCCAAATGGTTAGTTCTCCCTCTAATCTGTGAGATCTAACCTTGTTAATCAGTCTCCCATGAGGAACCTTGTCGAACGCCTTACTGGTCCATATAGATCACATCTACTGTTCTGCCCTCATCAATCCTCTTTGTTACTTCTTCAAAAAACTCAATCAAGTTTGTGAGACATGATTTCCCACACACAAAGCCATGTTGACTCTCCCTAATCAGTCCTTGCCTTTCCAAATACATGTACATCCTGTCCCTCAGGATTCCCTCCAACAACTTGCCCACCACCGAGGTCAGGCTCCCTGGTCTATAGTTCCCTGGCTTATCCTTACCGCCCTTCTTAAACAGTAGTACCACATTAGCCAACCTCCAGTCTTCCGGCACCTCACCTGTGACTATCGATGATACAAATATCACAGCATAAGTCCCAGCAATCACTTCTCTCGCTTCCCACAGAGTTCTCGGGTACACCTGATCAGGTCCTGGGGATTTATCCACTTTTCTGTGTTTAAAGATTTGCTCCTCTGTAATCTGGACATTTTTCAAGATGTCACCATCTATTTCCCTTCAGTCTACATCTTCCATGTCCTTTTCCACAATAAATACTGATGCAAAGTACTCGTTTAGTATCTTCTGCAGTTCCACACAAAGGCTGCCTTGCTGATCTTTGAGAGGCCCTATTCTCTCCCTTGTTACCCTTTTCTCCTTAATGTATTTGTAAAAACCCTTTGGATTCTCCTTAATTCTATTTGCCAAAGCTATCTCATGTCCCCATTTTGCCCTCCTGATTTCCCTCTTAAGTATACTCCTACTACTTTGACACCTCACTCGATCTATCCTGTCTATACCTGACATATGCTTCCTTCTTTTTCTTAACCAAACCCTCAATTTCTTTAGTCATCCAGCATTCCCTATACCTACCAGCCTTCCCTTTCACCCTGACAGGAATATACTTTCTCTGGATTCTCGTTATCTCATTTCTGAAGGCTTCCCATTTTCCAGCCGTCCCTTTACCTGCGAACATCTGCCTCCAATCAGCTTTTGAAAGTTCTTGCCTAATACCGTCAAAATTGGCCTTTCTTCAATTTAGAACTTCAACTTTTAGATCTGGTCTATCCTTTTCCATCACTATTTTAAATCTAATAGAATTATGGTCACTGGCCCCAAAGTGCTCCCCCACAGACACCTCAGACACCTGCCCTGCCTTATTTCCCAAGAGTAGGTCAAGTTTTGCACCTTCTCTAGTAGGTATATCCACATACTGAATCAGAAAATTGTCTTGGACACACTGAACAAATTCCTCTCCATCTAAACCTTTAACACTATGACAGTCCCAGTCGATGTTTGGAAAGTTAAAATCCCCTACCATAACTACCCTATTATTCTTACAGATAGCTGAGATCTCCTTACAAGTTTGTTTCTCAATTTCCCTCTGACTATTGGGGGGTCTATAATACAATCCCAATAAGGTGATCATTCCTTTCTTATTTCTCAGTTCCACCCAAATAACTTCCCTGGATATATTTTTGGGAATCTCGTCCCTCAGTACAGCTGTAATGCTCTCCCTTATCAAAAACGCCATTCGCCCTCCTCTCTTGCCTCCCTTTCTATCCTTCCTGTAGCATTTGTATCCTGGAACATTAAGCTGCCAGTCCTGCCCATCCCTGAGCCATGTTTCTGTTATTGCTATAATATCCCAGTCCCATGTTCCTAACCATGCCCTGAGTTCATCTGCCTTCCCTGTTAGGCCCCTTGCATTGAAATAAATGCAGTTTAATTTATTAGTCCTACTTTGTCCCTGCCTGCCCTGACTGTTTGACTCACTTCTGTTCTCAGCTGTACCCGTCTCATATCGATCTCTTTCCTCACTATCTCCCTGGGTTCCACCCCCCCACCCTACTAGTTTAAATCCTCCCAAGCAGTTCTAGCACATTTCCCTGCCAGTATATTAGTCCCCGTCCAATTTAGGTGCAATCCATCCTTCTTGTACAGGCCACTTCTACCCCAAAAGAAATTCCAATGATCCAAAAATGTGAATTCTTCTCCCATACACCAGCTCCTCAGCCATGCATTCATCTGCTCTATCCTCCTATTCCTGCCCTCACTCGCTTGTAGCACTGGGAGTAATCCAGATACTACTACCCTTGAGGACCTCCTTTTTAAATTCCAGCCTAACTCTCTGTAATCTCCCTTCAGAATCTCAACCTTTTCCCTTCCAATGTCGTTGGTTCCAATAGGTATAATGACCTCTTGCTGGCCCCTCTCCCCTTTGAGAACATTCTGCACCCTCTCTAACACATCCTTGATCCTGGCATCAGGGAAGCAACACAGCATTCTGCTTTTTCTCTGCTGGCCACAGAAACGTCTGTCTGTACCTCGGACTAGAGAATCCCCTAACACAATCAATCTCTTGGAACCTGATGTACCTCTCACTGCATTAGAGCCAGTCCCAATACCAGAAACTTGGCTGTTTGTGCTACGTTCCCCTGAGAATCCATCACCCCCTACATTTTCCAAAACAGCATACCTGTTTGAAGATGTGGTACCATGGGAATATAGAGAGTGAAGGAAACAGGTCATCACAGTGATGCATTCTAAAGCTAAACAACCTCATAGAGCTGGGAGTGTGTGTGTGTGTGTGTGCGCGCGCGTGTATCCCAGTGAGAGTCTCTGTGTGTGTGAGCCTGTACCACAGTGAGATAGACAGGCAGGAGGCTGGAAGAACACAGCAAGGCCAGGCAGCATCAGGAGGTGGAGAAGTCAACATTTCAGGTATAACCCTTCTTCAGCTCCTGATGCTGCCTGGCTTGCTGTGTTTTTCTAGTTACCTGCCTATCGATTTTGGATTCTAGCAACTGCTGGGTTTTTTTTGTCTCTGTACCCCAGTGAGAGTCAGGGAGTTTAACTAAAGACAAAAATAAATCATCTACCTTTTCTATTGTATCTTCATGGAGTTCATTTAGATTCAGAGTGTAGATTCCTTCATCAGCACCCAGGATTAAATACTGATCTAGAGAGAGGGAGGAAAATATTCTCATGTCTCAAACTCATTTCCTGACCTCAGACTGTCCCAAAGCTTCTAACACTGCAGTGCTCCCTCAGCACTGACCCTCTGACAGTGCAGCACTCCCTCAGCACTGACCCTCTGACAGTGCGGCGCTCCCTCAGCACTGACCCTCTGACAGTGCGGCGCTCCCTCAGCACTGACCCTCTGACAGTGCGGCACTCCCTCAGCACTGACCCTCCGACAGTGCGGCGCTCCCTCAGCACTGACCCTCCGACAGTGCCCGCTGAAATGATGGAAAGTAATCTAGTTTATGTGGCCTGTGTCTGCAAAATGGTGAGTTACGTTACCAGGTTAAATCGTCCTTCTAGAACAGTGACAAAATGCAGTGTTTGTCAGATCAAGTGATGTAACCCCTGGAGTGTTAATGAAATAAGATATTTATATTGTAGAGTTCAGGTAGACAGATAAATTAAACATTAAATTGTTTAGTTCAGAATATTCAAAGATTGACTTGTGTTTTGAAATCACAGGGACTGAATTTTTAGGAGAATCTTAGGGAAAACAGATTGTGGTCAGAACCAGTGTAGTTTTTCCCTTGGAATTCTGTGTCTGTGAAAAGTGACTCAGTTGCAAAATAGTTTGAGAAGTCTGGTTTGTGAAACATCCAAACCAGGAATGTTTGGTTAGAAATATGCAAAGCTGAGAAAATTTAAGCTCTCGGTTTTGAGGGTATTCATAAAGAAGAAACCACAGCTCACAGAACCAAGACTGCAGGGAATCAGTTACGTAGGAATTGATTATTTGATCTCGGGTGTAATCACTGTGAATTTAAACCTCTGTCAAGGTGTGTTCTGAAGATATTTCTAACTGTGTTAATAGCTTTTTATTTCCTGATGTGTTTTGTATGAACCTCTAGCTTTGTGTTTCAATGACTCACCATCAGGTTAACTAAACAGACGTGATTTATCGAGACAACTTTCTTTCTGGGATCTGACTTGTTCAGTAATTACCATCAGCTGGGATCTCTGCAGGTGTAGGGAAGGGGAGCGAGGCGGAATTTGCCCGTGAGTGTGTCAGATTTCAAATATGGGAGCTGGGGGCGCAGGTCTTTCCAGTGTCCCACCCTGAGCATCGCTTGCAATGAGCTGTGATGGGCTTCGGCTCTCCCTCCCCCCACCGACGCGCCACTGTTACCTCTCGTCTTTGGGTGGATCCAAGAGACGGAACAATTCAACTTCAAAGGACAGCCATTAAACACCTTGGAGAAACATGCTCCCATCTGTGACAGAGAGAGGTATCAGCAGGAAACCTTCACGTGTATCAAGTCTCTCTGTGCTGCTACTGTCTTTACATATCGTGGTCACGTCAATCCCAAAACAATGGCTCCATTTTTGTTTCAGTTACTTCGCTGGCTCACTTGCGGGACCCAGTATTTACTGACCCGTCCCTAATTGCCCACGATAAAATGGGGGTGAGCTGCCTCCTTGACCCGCTGCAGTCCATGTGCTGTGGGTAGACCCACAGTGTCCCTTAGGGAGGGAATCCCAGGATTCTGACCCAGCCACACTGAGGGAACGGCGAGATATTTCCAAGTCGGGATGGGGAGGGGCTCGGAGGGGAACTTGCAGGGGGTGGTGTTCCCGTGTATCTGCTGCCCCTTGTCCTTCTGGATGGAAGTGGCCGTGGGTTTGGAAGGTGCTGCCTGAGGGTCTTTGGTGAGTTTCTGCAGTGTATCTTGTAGCTGGTACACACTGCTGCTACTGAGCGTCGGTGAGGGGTGGGAGGGAGGGAGGGGGTGTTTGTGGGGGTGGGGCCAATCCAGCGGGGGCTGCTTTGTCCCTGGATGGTGTCGAGCTTCTTGAGTGTTGTTGGAGCTGCCCCATCCAGGGGCAAGTGGGGAGTGTTCCCTCCCCCTCCTGCCTTGGGCCTTGTAGATGGTGGGACAGGCTTTGGGGGGAGTCAGGAGGAGAGTTACTCGCTGCAGGATTCCCAGCCTCGGAACCTGCTCTTGGAACCGCTGGTGAGCCCAGTTGAGTTTCTGGTCAATGGTAATCCCAAGATGTTGATAGTGGGGGGACTCAGTGACGGTACTGACATTAGAATGTCAAGGGGTAATGGTTAGATTCTCTCGTATTGGATATAGTCATTGCCTGGTATTTGTGTGACACTCGTGTCTCGCCAGGATATTGCCCAGATCTTTGTTCCATTTGAACACGGACTGCTTCAGTATCTGAGGGGGGAGGGAGGGGGGGTGAATGGAGCTGAATACTGTGCAATCACCAGCGAACATCCCCCACCTCTGAACTGTGCCAGTGAAAGGGCCAGCCCATTTGTGCATTTCTTGGTGGGGACAGAGGGAGGGGGAACAGAAACGGAGTGATACACTCACTCCCAGGCCCCCTGCTCCCATCATGGCCAATGGGAGACTGGGTCACTGTTGGAGACCAAAATGGCGGGTGGGCCAATGGCTTTGTCCCCTGCACTGCTCCTGGAGTGATGACATTTGGGGGAGGGGTGGGTTGCTGACAAGACACCCCCACCCCCCACCCTTCAGTGGAGTGAAGAGGGGTGGGGCAGTGTGTATTACACTCGATCACACCCTCCCATCCAACCTCCCCACTGCCCTGAGCCTGTGTCTCAGAGACGAAAATGTGTTGCTGGTTAAAGCGCAGCAGGTCAGGCAGCATCCAAGGAACAGGAAATTCGATGTTTCAGGCATAAGCCCTTCATCAGGAATGAGGAAAGTGTGTCCAGCAGGCTAAGATAAAAGGTAGGGAGGAAGGACTTGGGGGAGGGGCGATGGAGATGCGATAGGTGGAAGGAGGTCAAGGTGAGGGTGATAGGCCGGAGTGGGGTGGGGGCGGAGAGGTCAGGAAGAAGATTGCAGGTTAGGAAGGCGGTGCTGAGTTCGAGGGAATCGACTGAGACAAGGTGGGGGGAGGGAAAATGAGGAAACTGGAGAAATCTGAGTTCATCCCTTGTGGTTGGAGGGTTCCCAGGCGGAAGATGAGGCGCTCTTCCTCCAACCGTCGTGTTGTTATGTTCTGCCGATGGAGGAGTCAAGGATCTGCATGTCCTCGGTGGAGTGGGAGGGGGAGTTAAAGTGTTGAGCCACGGGGCGGTTGGGTTGGTTGGTCCGGGCATCCCAGAGGTGTTCTCTGAAACGTTCCGCAAGTAGGCGGCCCGTCTCCCCAATATAGAGGAGGCCACATCGGGTGCAGCGGATGCAATAGATGATGTGTGTGGAGGTACAGGTGAATTTGTGGCGGATATGGAAGGATCCCTTGGGGCCTTGGAGGGAAGTGAGGGGGGAGGTGTGGGCGCAAGTTTTGCATTTCCTGCGGTTGCAGGGGAAGGTGCCGGGAGTGGGGGTTGGGTTGGTGGGGGGTGTGGACCTGACGCGGGAGTCACGGAGGGAGTGGTCTTTGTGGAATGTCAGAGACAACAGGACATTGTGTATGAGCACACAGAATACATCAAACATCGTAACTCCTTCATCGATGGGGAACGCAGACACCAGGAGTTTCAGACAAGGCCCCCTTGCACACCTCCCAGTTTCGAGCCGTTATCTGATTCCCCTCTTTCGGACAATCCTGTTCAAGCTGCTTACTGACATCCCGATTTGTACTCACGTGAACTTTGGGAGTTGGAGGCAGTCCATGACAAATCTCTCTCTGTAAACGAATGGAGAATATTAAACTCCACTGCTCAGCAGGAGGGAGGGGCCTCTCAGCCAGGACCACACAAGGAATGGGTCCCTGAATCCACACAGCAGGGCAACTCTGGTTTTGTCATTCTCCTCTACACACACACACACACACACTCACACACACACTCACACACACACTCACACACACACACACACACACTCACACACACACACACACACACAAACGCATATGCAGTCACACGTACAGAGAATCTCACTATCATTCACACACTCTCACACATTCAGAGGGTCTGACACATGTACACATTTTCAGCGAGTCTCAATATTACACACACTCAGAGGATGTGGCTATCATACACACACTTTCTGAGGGTCTCACTATCACACTCACAGACACACACACTTCCAAAGTGTGTCACTATCACTCTCACTTGCACACTCATAGATACATACATGCTCCAATTCACCAACACAGGCACACTCACAGCCACACACACTCACGAGCCCTTCTACAGAAAGGATATTATTAAACTAGAAAGGGTGTGTAAAGGATTTACTAAGATGCTACCTGGACTGTAGGTTTGTATTATAAGGAGAGGCTGAGGAGGTTTATAAAACCATGTGAGGCACAAAGAAGGTAGAATGGCAGAGAGCTTTTCCCAGGGTAGGTGAGTCTAGGATTAAGGTGAGAGGGGAAAGATGCAAAAGGTTTATTCACACAGAGTGTGGTGAGTGTGTGGAACGGGATGCCTGAGGGAGTGGTGGAGGTGAGTACAATTCTTTCATTTAGGAAACATTTGGACAGTACATGGATAGGATAGGTACGGAGGGCTGTGTACCTACACAGGCAAACGGAACGGGGTTAATTGGTGAAAATGGCCGCGCTGGGCCGAAGGGCCTGTTTCCATGCTGTAGACTGCTATAACTCGATAGGATCCAAACATACCCACACAAGCAAACACACAACACTCATTCTCTCTCACACACTCACACACACACACAACACACTCTCTCACACACACACACACACACACACTCTCTCACACACACACACACACCACACACACACACACACACACCACACACACACTCTCTCACACACACACACACACCACACACTCACACACACACACCCCCCACACACACACACCACACACACACACACACCACACACACACACCACACACCACTCTCTCTCTCACACACACACACACACCACTCTCTCTCACACTCACACACCACTCTCTCTCACACACACACACCACTCTCTCTCACACACACACACACCACTCTCTCTCTCACACACACACACCACTCTCTCTCACACACACACACACACACACCACTCTCTCACGCACGCACACACCACATTCTCTCATGCACACACACACCACACTCTCTCATGCACACACGCACCACTCTCTCACACGCACACACACCACTCTCTCACACGCACACACACACCACTCCCTTGCACGCACACACACGCACACACCACTCTCTTACGCACACATACACACCACACTCTCACGCACACGCACACACAACAGTCTCTCACACTCATACGTGCACATACACACAACACACTCCTGTACACACATACACTCCTATACAAACACACACATTCCTATACACACACACACTCACACACACACACACACTCACACACACACACACACACACCCTCCTGCCTATACCTCTCCACCCCTTTCTCTCCCTCTCCCATCCTTAAAACCGATCTCTGTGAGTGAGCATGTGGGCCTCCTGTCCCTGATGTGGGTCAAACATTGCCTGGCTGATGCTGCTGGGAACGGCTAACTGTGTGAAAGGTGCCTGTCAAATGCAGCGATGTATATTTTGGAAATGTGGGGATCGTAGGGGAAAGCTGTGACCGACGTTTCCCCTCCCTCTCCCCGACCGGCTTACTCACTTGCGTTCCGTACTCGTTGGACGGCGCGGTCCCCTCGGACAGGTCGGAATCCCGGGCCACAGTCTCTGCAGGCCCAGAGCGCACTGCTCCCACTCTCCCTGCGAACACGCGTGGACAACAGCATCAGTGAGTGTTCGCCCCCCCATCCCGCTCCTCCCTCCAATCAGATGGGGCGGTGGGGAGGGGAACGCCGACCACCAGGGGCTCACTCGCCTGTCCCTTTCCGAGTACATCCCTCTCAGACAGACATGGAGTCACATACCCCCCCTGGGTAAGGATGACACCCCGTGGCGAAGGGGAAATGTCACTGGGCTGGTGAATTTAGAGACCCCCAGATTATGTATTTATTCATTCTGGGGGTGAGGGTGTCTCTGACTGGGCCCAGAATGTATTGCCCATCCCTAATTACCCAGGGGGCAATAAAGAGTCAACCCCAATGCTGTGGGTCTGGAGTCACGTGTAGGCCAGACTAAGTAAGGATGGCAGCTTCCTTCCCAAAGGGCAATAGTGACCCAGATGGGGCTGAAGAAGGGCTTATGCCCGAAACGTCGACTCTCCTGCTCCTTGGCTGCTGCCTGACCTGCTGCGCTTTTCCAGCAACACATTTCCAGCAGGGGTTTTGTAACACTCAGCAATGGAGTCATAGTCATCATTAGACTCTGAATTCCAGATTTTTCCTTCACTGAATTCCAATTCCACGATCTGCCGTGTGGTGGGATTCAAACCCACGTTACAGCTCATTATGTGGGTCTCCAGCGATGATACCACGAGAGCATCACCTCCCCATGTCCTGGGGAGACTGGCTCAGATACCAAGCTCACAGCTGGTGGGATTCGGACGCGATTGATGAATAAAGAATTGTATCTCTCAGTGATGGTGACTGTGACAATACAAATGGAGAGAGTAGTTCATAAAACAAGTGGGACTTGACTGACAGAGGCACAGATTACAGGAGCAGGGAGGTCAGGATCTGGACCAGATGGGCCAAAGGGCTGAGAAGTGGCAGATGGTGTTTAATTCAGATAAATGCGAGGTGCTGCATTTTGGGAAAGCAAATCTTAGCAGGACTTATACACTTAATGGTAAGGTCCTGGCTGAACAGTGTGGGACAGGCTGGAGGAGGGGGACTGAAGAGCCTCCAGCTGTTCCCATGAAGAGTGCAGTGAGCAGTTTACTTGTGTACCTTGACCCTGGTCCTGCGAGTGTTGGTCCGAGTGGGTGGTGCCAGGGTGTGTAGGGTGGTGGGCACTGTGCTCAGACTCGGCTCGGGAGTCAGGCCGTGAGACGTGACGGACGGTGGAGTATTTATCCGTGTCACTGCAGCTCTCCTCCTGCAGACAACATGGGAAAGCAGTCAGTGCTTCAGGCAGGGCTGAATGGCCTCACCCAGCAGGGCTGAGTTCAACAGAATAGGCAGTAGGAAGGTGAACACACACTCACACACTCAGACACACTCACTCACCCGTAGACACTCTCTCTCTCACACACACACAGACACACTCACTCACCCGTAGACACACTCACACACTCAGACACACTCACTCACCTGTAGACATACTCACACACGCTCACACACTCAGACTCACTCACTCACCCGCAGACACTCTCTCACACACACACACACCCCACATACACACACCCACACCCCGACACACACAGACATCCCTCCCCACATACACACCCACACACATCCAGCCACACACACATTCACCCCCACACCCACACATTCACCCCCACACACACACACACACACATTCACCCCCCCCCCCCCACACACACACACACATTCACCCCCACACACACACATTCACCCCCACACACACATTCACCCCACACACACACACACACACATTCACCCCACACACACCCCACATACATCCACCCATACACCCACACACACACCCACACACACATACATTCACTCACTCACACATTCACCCACACATAACCCCCACACACACATTCACCCCACACACACATTCACCCACACCCCACACACACACCCCGCGGCCTTGGGAACGGTGTTATGATCGAACATTTACAGTCAGTCCGAGAGTGAAGGTGTTATGGTTTAGAATGTGCCATCACCCAACTCTCGGTGTGTGTCTGTGTCTCCCCTCTTATATTCTCTCTCACTTGGCCTTCTCTCTTCCCATCTCTGCCACTTTTCCATCACCTTTCTCCTTCTCTGCACCTCTCAATCTCCCCCTCCCATTTCTCTTCCAATATCCCTCTTTCTCTCTCTTTCACTCTCCCTCTCACACACTCCCTCTCTCTTTTGACCCCATTCAAAAACTCCTCCACTCGCTCTCTCACTCCCATCCTCCGTCTTACTTTTACTTCTCTCTCCTTCAGTTTTACTCGGGTCACTCTCACCTCTCCTTATGTTTCTTCCTCCCCTATGTTAACAGGGTCAGCACTGAGGGAGCGGGCACTGTCAGAGGGTCAGTGCTGAGGGAGCGGGCACTGTCAGAGGGTCAGTGCTGAGGGAGCGGGCACTGTCAGAGGGTCAGTGCTGAGGGAGCGGGCA
>NC_083446.1:2590882-2685882 GCF_020745735.1 Hemiscyllium ocellatum | reverse complement strand
TGAGGGAGCACTCTGTGAGGGAGCACTCCAAGCTCCGTACAAACCACGGGAAGGGGTCTGTGCTCATTCAGGGCACGTTCACAAAGTTTTACAAAGTCACAGCGCAAACCTGAAACGTTCAGGCGTGATACATTACTCCAGAGATCGTCACGTTCTCCAGTGTTTCAGCCCTCAGACTTCTTTACCTCAGTCACAAGGATGGGAGTTCAACTCAGGCTACCTGGAAAAGTAATCATATACCCACACAGTGCAGAGGGACAGGGCACTGTCGGAGGGTCAGTGCTGAGGGAGTGGGCACTGTCGGAGGGTCAGTGCTGAGGGAGTGGGCACTGTCGGAGGGTTAGCACTGAGGGAGCAGACACTGTCGGAGAGTCAGTGCTGAGGGAGTGGGCACTGTCGGAGGGTTAGCACTGAGGGAGCAGACACTGTCGGAGGGTCAGTGCTGAGGGAGTGGGCACTGTCAGAGGGTCAGTGCAGAGGGAGCGGGCACTGTCGGAGGGTCAGTGCTGAGGGAGCGGGCACTGTCGGAGGGTCAGTGCTGAGGGAGCGGGCACTGTCGGAGGGTCAGTGCTGACGGAGCGGGCACTGTCGGAGGGTCAGTGCAGAGGGAGCGGGCACTGTCGGAGGGTCAGTGCTGAGGGAGTGGGCACTGTCGGAGGGTCAGTGCAGAGAGAGCGGGCACTGTCGGAGGGTCAGTGCTGACGGAGTGGGCACTGTCGGAGGGTCAGTGCTGAGGGAGTGCCGCACTGTCGGAGGGTCAGTGCTGAGGGAGTGCTGCACTGTGGGAGGGTCAGTGCTGCGGGAGTGGGCACTGTCGGAGGGTCAGTGCTGAGAGAATGCCGCACTGTGAGAGGGTCAGTGCGGCGGGAGTGGGCACTGTCGGAGGGTCAGTGCTGAGGGAGTGCCGCACTGTCGGAGGGTCAGTGCTGAGGGAGTGCCGCACTGTCGGAGGGTCAGTGCTGAGGGAGTGCCGCACTGTGGGAGGGTCAGTGCTGCGGGAGTGGGCACTGTGGGAGGGTCAGTGCTGCGGAAGTGGGCACTGTCGGAGGGTCAGTGCTGAAGGAGTGCCGCACTGTGGGAGGGTCAGTGCTGAGGGAGTGCCGCACTGTGGGAGGGTCGGTGCTGAGGGAGTGCCACACTGTGGGAGGGTCAGTGCTGAGGGAGTGGGCACTGTCGGAGGGTCAGTGCTGAGGGAGTGGGCACTGTCGGAGGGTCAGTGCTGAGGGAGTGCCACACTGTGGGAGGGTCAGTGCTGAGGGAGTGGGCACTGTCGGAAGCGCAGTCATTCCAATAAGACATGAAACCAAGAGCCCATCTGTCCGCTCAGGGGGTGAGGAGGTTAAAACATCCTGAGGCTGCTATTGGATGATGAGCGATGTGGGGGGGCAGTTCTCCCCATGTCCTAAAGTCAACATTGTTCCCTCAGCCAACAAGAGACCAGTCGAGGCTGCAGTCCCATCCCATCCCCCCACTCGGCGTGTTCCCTCACCACGGTGCTCTCCGGCTCTGTCTCCTTCTTCATTGGGCGTCCAAACTGGACCTGACGGACTGGATACAGACAGGATTACATTCAAGTAATTCCCTTACACCCCCCCCCCACTATCTCTGTAACACCCCTACACCCCCTCCCTATCTCTGTAACCCCCTCCACCCCCTCCCTATCCCTGTAACCCCCCTCCAGCCCCTCCCTGGTCCTGATTCCAATCGCTCTGCCACTGAGGAGTGAAGGTCTGGAATTCGCTCCCCACCCCCTCTCTGTCCCTCTCCGCCTTCTCCGTTTGTGTGTTCCCTGAAACCGATCTCTGTTAGCCGAATATTTTTCTCCTGCCTGTGAGATCGCCTGACATGGTTTAGGGAACCATTGTATGTTGAAGGCACAGATAACGTAGGCTTGGTGCACAGAACCCCCTCAGCTCTCCCGCCGGTCCGTCCTCAGCCCCCCTTGATGGGTACCCCTCGAGTGAATGGCTGGTGTCAACCAACAGACACATCAGACAATGCAGCCCCCAGTTCGAACGGAGTCAGGGACTTACACTGGATCTCGGAGCGAGTCCTCTCTGCTCTCATGTGTCCCCCCAGCGAGGTGATCTTATCAGGGTAGGTGTCACAGGGCTGGAAGGGAACGAGAAGGTTAGACTCTGGGCAGATGGTCCAACATGCCAGTCCCACAATGCCCCTCACCATCCTAATTCCTGACTCCGCCAACACCCGCTTCCTCAGCACTGACCCTCCGACAGTGCCCACTCCTTCAGCACTGACCTTCTGACAGTACTGCACTCCCTCAGCACTGACCCTCCGACAGGGCCCACTCCCTCAGCACTGACCGTCCGACAGTGCGGCACTCCCTCAGCACTGACCGTCCGACAGTGCCCACTCCCTCAGCACTGACCATCTGACAGTACTGCACTCCCTCAGCACTGACCTTCTGACAGTACTGCACTCCCTCAGCACTGACCTTCTGACGGTACTGCACTCCCTCAGCACTGACCCTCCGACAGTGCCCACTCCTTCAGCACTGACCTTCTGACAGTACTGCACTCCCTCAGCACTGACCGTCCGACAGTGCCCACTCCCTCAGCACTGACCATCTGACAGTACTGCACTCCCTCAGCACTGACCGTCCGACAGTGCCCACTCCCTCAGCACTGACCATCTGACAGTACTGCACTCCCTCAGCACTGACCGTCAGACAGTGCGGCACTCCCTCAGCACTGACCGTCAGACAGTGCCCACTCCCTCAGCACTGACCCTCCGACAGTGCCCACTCCCTCAGCACTGACCCTCCGACAGTGCCCACTCCCTCAGCACTGACCCTCCGACAGTGCCCAATCCCTCAGCACTGACCCTCCGACAGTGCCCACACCCTCAGCACTGACCCTCCGACAGTGCCTGCTCCCTCAGCACTGACCCTCCGACAGTGCCTGCTCCCTCAGCACTGACCCTCCTACCGTGCCCGCTCCCTCAGCACTGACCCTCCCACAGTGGGGCAGGTTATTGGTACCCAGTGCATTGGGCTTTGTCTGAAAGGCAGACAGTTGCCCCATGGTGGGGTGGGGGTAAGGGTGGTGGCAGGGGGCAGGGTTCTGTCCACCGTGGGTAAACTGGCACTGAGAGGGTGTGAGCAGGAGCCATGGGTAACATCTCTGCCTGGCATCTTGGTGAAATCTCGCCAACCCCCTTCCACCCCGGCACACCCTACCTCCAGGTCACTGTCGTCTGTCGGTGAGGATGTGCTGGCCTCTGGATTATTGACCTTGTCCAGAAGTTCGATCCCTTGGATCCGGCTCAGGGCCTGGTTGGCGAACGGGTGCTGCCAGGGAAAACACATCAAGGAGCCCAGAAGCTGGTTATTCCTTTGGGAGACGTGGTGGGGGTAATCATCTAGAATTCCCCAGAGGAGAGGGGTTGAGTGGTCCCTGTGTGACCGTCCCCGACCCCCACCTCTGGGAGCTGTTTCTCCCTCATCGACCAATCCAAAAGCCCCTTCCTGATCCGAACGCATGGATTCAATCTCCTCTCCCCACGTCCTCGAACCCTCCCTGCTCCGAGGGGAATGATCCCACAGCGTCTCTGGTCTGTCTCCACACTCCCTGAGGACCATCATCCCTGGTCCCTTCCCATTAAACTTCGCTCCCCCCCCCCCCAAAGTTTTGAGGTATTTTGGATTGGTGGGATATGGACATAGTCATGAATGTGGTGCTGGAAAAGCACAGCAGGTCAGGCAACATCCGAGGGACAGGAGAGTCAACAATACATGGAAAAGCTCTTCGTCAGGAATGAGGCTCGTGGGTCGGGGGCCGAGAGATAAGTGGGAGGGGGGTGTGGGGTTGGAGGGAAGTGAGGGAGAAGGTGATAGGTCAGAGGGTCAGGAGGGTGGTGCCGGATTGGAGTTTGGGACCGGAATAATGCTGGGGGAGGGGAATTGAGGAAGCTGTTGAAATCCACATTTATCCCGTGTGGTTGCAGGGTCCCGAGGCGGAATATGGGGCGTTCCGCCTGGAGGTGTCGGGTGGTAAGGGTTTGGCGGTGTAGGTAGGCCGAGGACCTGCACATCCTTGACAGAGTGGGAGGGGGACGGGGAGTGTTCAGCCACAGGGCAGTGGGGTTGGTGGGTGCAGGGATATGAACGTAACGGGGCTTGAGATATTCCATCCAGACCCAACCATTTGGAATTGGAATTGGGATTGGGATTGGGATGGGAAGTCCCACTCCCTGGGGCATGTAAGATCTGAATCCCACATCACCCCCTTGTGACCCCCTCCAGTCAGAGACCTTGACTCGACACTGTTCACCATTCTTCAAAGCGACCGTTATCCCAGATTCCCATTACCTGGAGCAGTTTCTCCGCTGTCGGCCTCTTCTTGGGATTCTTTCTCAGGCTCATCTTGATGAAACTGTGACATTCCGAGGACCTGAGGGCAGGAGGAGGAGGAGGAGGTGAGAGTGGGAGCGCTAACAAAGTCCTTCCCCTGGTTCGGGAGGTGGGCAGTGCTGGGGGTGTGGAGGATAGTTCAGGGTTCAAATCCTGGTTTAGATGGAGACTTGGAGCTACCCATGTTATAAAGTTGAAGGTATGTACTGTACCTTTAAGAGAGAGTGAACGCTGTTTGAGAGCTGACATCTGTGTCTATATCTTTGATCAGATGGAAAATTAAAATATGTAACATTTCATAGACTCCCTACAGTGTGGAAACAGCCATACAAGTCCATACTGACCCTCCAAAGAGTACCCACCCAGACCCATTCCCTATCCTATTACTCTACATTTCCCCCTAACATATGCACCTAGCCTACACATCCCTGGGCACTATGGGACAATTTCCCACGGCCAACCCACCCTAACCTGCACATCCCTGGGCACTATGGGACAATTCCCCATGGCCAATCCACCCTATCCAGCACATCCCTGGGCACTATGGGACAATTTCCCATGGCCAATCCACCCTAACCTGCACATCCCTGGGCACTACGGGACAATTTCCCATGGCCAATCCACGCTAACCTACACATCCCTGGGCACTATGGGACAATTTCCCATGGCCAATCCACGCTAACCTGCACATCCCTGGGCACTATGGGACAATTTCCCATGGCCAATCCATGCTAACCTGCACATCCCTGGGCACTATGGGACAATTTCCCATGGCCAATCCACGCTAACCTGCACATCCCTGGGCACTATGGGACAATTTCCCATGGCCAAACCACCCTAACCTGCACATCCCTGGGCACTATGGGACAATTTCCCATGGCCAAACCACCCTAACCTGGACATCCCTGGGCACTATGGGACAATTTGCCATGGCCAATCCACCCTCACCTGCACATCCCTGGGCACTATGGGACAATTTCCCATGGCCAATCCACCCTAACCTGCACATACCTGAACACTATGGGATAATTTCCCGTGGTCAAGCCACCCTAACCTGCACATCCCTGGGCACTATGGGACAATTTCCCAAAGCCAAACCACCCTCACCTGCACATCCCTGGGTAATATGGGACAATTTCCCATGGCCAATCCACCCTAACCTGCACATCCCTGGGCACTATGGGACAATTTCCCATGGCCAATCCACCCTAACCTGCACATCCCTGGGCACTATGGGACAATTTCCCATGGCCAATCCACCCTAACCTGCACATCCCTGGACAATATGGGACAATTTCCCATGGCCAATCCACCCTAACCTGCACATCCCTGGACAATATGGGACAATTTCCCATGGCCAATCCACCCTAACCTGCACATTCCTGGGCACTATGGGACAATTTCCCATGGCCAATCCACCCTAACCTGCACATCCCTGGGCACTATGGGACAAGTTCCCATGGCCAATCCACGCTAACCTGCACATCCCTGGGCACTATGGGACAATTTCCCATGGCCAATCCACGCTAACCTGCACATCCCTGGGCACTATGGGACAATTTCCCATGGCCAATCCACGCTAACCTGCACATCCCTGGGCACTATGGGACAATTTCCCATGGCCAAACCACCCTAACCTGGACATCCCTGGGCACTATGGGACAATTTGCCATGGCCAATCCACCCTCACCTGCACATCCCTGGGCACTATGGGACAATTTCCCATGGCCAATCCACCCTAACCTGCACATACCTGAACACTATGGGATAATTTCCCATGGTCAAGCCACCCTAACCTGCACATCCCTGGGCACTATGGGACAATTTCCCAAAGCCAAACCACCCTCACCTGCACATCCCTGGGTACTATGGGACAATTTCCCATGGCCAATCCACCCTAACCTGCACATCCCTGGGCACTATGGGACAATTTCCCATGGCCAATCCACCCTAACCTGCACATCCCTGGGCACTATGGGACAATTTCCCATGGCCAATCCACCCTAACCTGCACATCCCTGGACAATATGGGACAATTTCCCATGGCCAATCCACCCTAACCTGCACATCCCTGGACAATATGGCACAATTTCCCATGGCCAATCCACCCTCACCTGCACATCCCTGGGCACTATGGGACAATTTCCCATGGCCAAACCACCCTCACCTGCACATCCCTGGGTACTATGGGACAATTTCCCATGGCCAATCCACCCTAACCTGCACATCCCTGGACAATATGGGACAATTTCCCATGGCCAATCCACCCTAACCTGCACATCCCTGGGCACTATGGGACAATTTCCCATGGCCAATCCACCCTAACCTGCACATCCCTGGACACTATGGGCCAATTTCCCATGGCCAATCCACCCTAACCTGCACATCCCTGGACAATATGGGACAATTTCCCATGGCCAATCCACCCTAACCTGCACATCCCTGGGCACTATGGGACAATTTCCCATGGCCAATCCACCCTAACCTGCACATCCCTGGACACTATGGGGCAATTTCCCATGACCAATCCACCCTAACCTGCACATCCCTGGACACTATGGGACAATTTCCCATGGCCAATCCACCCTAACCTGCACATCCCTGTGCACTATGGGACAATTTCCCATGGCCAATCCACCCTAACCTGTACATCCCTGGGCACTATGGGACAATTTCCCATAGCCAACCTACCCTCACCTGCACATCTTTGGACTGTGGGAGGAAACTGGAGCACCCAGAAGAAACCCACATAGAGAATGTGCAGACTCCACCCAGACAGTCGCCCCGAGGGTGGGATTGAACCCGGGTTCCTGGTGCTGGGAGGCAACAGCACTAACCACTGAGCCACCGTGCTGCCCATAAATAGATACTTTGAAATAAATGCCTGAGTTGGTTGCTTTTTTGACAACAATTCAAATTTAACTAATCAGTTGAAATTACGTCCCAGGGTACTGAAACCCAATCGTATTTGAATTTATTGTTTTGCTGACATCAAACCAATGAGATGATCCAATGTTGGGGATATAAAAAGAGCAGGCAGAAATCAGACAGAGCAACTGCTATCGAGAGCCACGAAATTAGGAAATGTTTTTCATAAAAATGTATCTTTTCATATGAAATATAATCACAGTAAAAAGAAAGAAGATGGCCCAGAGAGTTTGTTAGTTGGAGGAAGGCAGACAGCAAAGACAACAGTGGCTGTATGGGTTTAAAATTAAATTGATGTAATTTTACTAAGTGTTTTATTGGAACGGCATATTGTTATAAGGTTGGAGGCAGATCATAAGCAGAAAGGGGGACTTAGAGTTGTGAATTGTTGTTGTTTAATGTTCACTTTTAGAGTTAAATAATAAATGAGTGTTATTTTCTTTAAATAATGGACTTTGGGGAGTCACTCCTACTTTAACAGATGACGAGGCGAGGTGAGGTTTTCCGGATGTTTGGTTTAATTAACAGAAGGTTCACCGAAGGAGCTCCATCACTCTTCTTTCGACTCTACATCGATGTGTGACTCCAGCGCCTCTCAACTACCCCACCCGACACTCCACTGATGTAGCTGAGTCTACACTTGCCCCCTTCCACCACCCCACCCTGTTAGTTATATCGAAATCATGACCTCCACCCACACTCCCCCAGACCCTATTCAAGGGGTAACAAGGTGGGGCACGCACTGGGTGCCCACGACAAATGCCAACCTTTTTCCAGTGAGACCCACATCCCTATACAATTCCTTTCAGAATAGCGGAGGGAGAGACCCGACTTGTGGGCTGCGGTGGGCTTCACTTCCTGCCCCTTGCCACCCACCCCCCAATAGTTGGTGAGGTGCTCTTACCATTTCAACTTATCTTTCAGTTTTGGGGGTTGGAAGTTACTCTTCGACATTAACATCAATGCCCTGGGAGAACAGAAGGAGAAGGAGACACATTTTAGACTCTGTGATGGATTCACGCATGCCCACTGACCATGGGAAGTAACTGAAAAAAAGGTCATTCACACGTGCACGCCAGTCACTGACATAGTTTGGGATGAGTTGGGCTGAAGTTTGGTTGGAATGAGTTGTGCTGGGTTCTATTGAATTGAGTTGAGTTGACTTGGGTCAAGTTGGATTTTAGTTACATTGAGTTGGGTTAGGTTGGTTTGAGTTGAGTAGAGTTATCATGGAATTGAATAGCAACTGAACTGAGTTGAGTTGAGTTTAACATTGGATTGAGCTGGGTCAAGTTGGACTGAGTTGAGTTGAGTTGAGTTTAACAGTGTTGTATTGGATTGAGCTGGGTCAAGTTGGACTGAGTTGAGTTGAGTTTGGTTAGATAGTATTGGGTTACACTGGATTGTGATAGAGTTGGGTTTAGCCTGTTGAGGTGGGCTTGGATTTTGTTGAATTGCGTTGTGAAGATGTTGAGTTCCAGTTCAGCTCATTTGTGTTGGATTTCATTGTTCTTGGCTTGAGATGGATCAGACTGATGTAGATTGGAATGGGTTGGATCAGGTTGGGTTGAGTTAGATTGGAATGGGTTGGGTTGGGTTGAGTTAGATTGGAATGGGTTGGGTCGGGTTGAGTTAGATTGGAGTGGGTTGGGTCGGGTTGAATTAGATTGGGAGGGGTTGGGTCGGGTTGAGTTAGATTGGGATGGGTTGGGTCGGGTTGAGTTAGTTAGATTGGAATGGGTTGGGTCGGGTTGAGTTAGATTGGGATGGGTTGGGTTGGGTTGAGTTAGATTGGGATGGGTTGGGTTGGGTTGAGTTAGATTGGGATGGGTTGGGTCCGGTTGAGTTAGATTGGGATGGGTTGGGTTGGGTTGAGTTAGATTGGGATGGGTTGGGTCCGGTTGAGTTAGATTGGGATGGGTTGGGTTGGGTTGAGTTAGATTGGGATGGGTTGGGTCGGGTTGAGTTAGTTAGATTGGAATGGGTTGAGCTGGGCTTGGTTGAACTAGCTGAGGTTTAGTTGGTTTGGGTTGGGTTTAGTGGGGTAAAACTGGGATGGGTTGGGTTGAGTTGATTTGAATTTGATTGAGACAGGATGGAGTCAGGTGGGTTGAACTGGGACGAGATTGGGATGGCATGAGTTGGGTTCTGTTGGGTTGGATTGGGTAGGAATTGGATGGTGTAGGGTGGGTTGTGCTGTGCAAGATTGGGGTGGGATGGGTTGAGTTAGGTTGGATGAGGTTGTGATGGGATGGTGTGGGGTGAGTTGAACTGGGTCAGATTGGGATTGGGTGGGATGGGATTGGGTGGGATGGGATTGGGTGGGGTGGATTGAGCTGGGTGAGATTGGAGTGGGATTATGTTGGAATGGGATAATGTGGGGTGGGTTGAGCTGGGACGAGATTAGGGTGGGGTGATTTGAGTGGAGTTGTGTTGGGAGGGGGTGGTGTCGGGTGGGTTGAGTTGAGAGAGTGGTGCTGGAAAAGCACAGCAGGTCAGGCCGCATCCGAGGAGCAGAAAAATCGATATTTTGGGCGGGAGCCCTTCATCAAGAATGAGGTTGGGTCCCTTGGGGTGGAGAGATAAATGGAAGGGGAGGGGAATGGGACTGGGGAGAAGGTGGCTGAGAGTGCAATAGGTGGGTGGGGGTGGGGGTAAAGGTGATAGGTCGGAGAGGAGGGTGGAACGGATGGGTGGGAAGGATGATTGGCAGGTGGGACAGATCATGAGGGTGGTGCTGAGTTGGAATGTTGGAATTGGGTTGGGTTGGGTTTGATTGGGTTGGGTTCGATTGGATTGGGTTGGGTTGGATTGGGTAGAGAGCACGGTTAAGGGTTTACCCCTGGGTTCTGTGCCATGGAGGTCAGTGGAGAGGTACCATTGGGCGAGTTGGATATTCCATGCTTACCTCATGGGGTGCAGGTCAAACATGGGGGGCTGTAACTCAGCCAGTTCGATGGCTGTTATCCCAACGGCCCAGATGTCACACTGCTGATTGTAACCACCCTTCTTCTCAACAGCAGCGACTTCCGGAGCCATCCTGTGTGAAAAACGCAGCCGGAGTTTTACCAGTTGGAGTTGGGACAGGACGGGGGGGGGGGGGTGGGATTGACAGGGTAACCGAATACTGAACCTCACCCAGACCGCGCTGTCTGGTGTGATTCATGGCCCTGTCTATACGTCAATACGACCTGGGTCTAATTACAAGCCAACACTGAGTGCCCCCCCCTCGCCCCCCCCCCCCCCCCCCCCCCCCACCTCATATCCCGCTCTCCCCACCCCACCTTCCCCAACATTGACACCTTCCAGACTGCCCGATCACCCCAAAAAGCTGCAAGGAATGCTGGGACTAGAGATGGTCAATGAAATGTGACAGCTCCTCCCCATCACCGTGATCCAGGAGAGAGACAATCTATCCCCAATACGGGCAGCATTTTCCCAAACCTTCCCAGCCAATGGAAAGCTTTCGTTAATACAGTCAGCTGTTGTAGGAAACGCAGCAAGGTAATTAGCTCACAGCAACATCCCACACACGGCATTGTGACTGTGAAGCAGATGAACCGGTTTTACTGATGTTGGTTGAGGCATCAGTACTGACCCCAGACGCTGGGACATTCTCCATTACCCCCACACTCCCAACCCTTCCAATACTGGCCGTGGAGAATAACGCTCTCCCTGCCCCAGGATCACAATTTAATGTCTCATCGGAAAGACAGCACCTCCGACAGTGCGGCACTCCCTCAGCCCTGACCCTCCGACAGTGCCCACTCCCTCAGCACTGACCCTCCGACAGTGCCCACTCCCTCAGCACAGACCCTCCGACAGTGCCAGCTCCCTCAGCACTGACCCTCCGACAGTGCCCACTCCCTCAGCACTGACCCTCCGACAGTGCGGCACTCCCTCAGCACAGACCCTCCGACAGCCCACTCCCTCAGCACTGACCCTCTGACAGTGCCCACTCCCTCAGCCCTGACCCTCCGACAGTGCCCACTCCCTCAGCCCTGACCCTCCGACAGTGCCCGCTCCCTCAGCACTGACCCTCTGACAGTGCCCACTCCCTCAGCACTGACCCTCCGACAGTGCCCACTCCCTCAGCCCTGACCCTCCGACAGTGCCCGCTCCCTCAGCACTGACCCTCTGACAGTGCCCACTCCCTCAGCACTGACCCTCTGATAGTGCCCACTCCCTCAGCACTGACCCTCCGACAGTGCCCCTCCCTCAGCACTGACCCTCTGACAGTGCCCCTCCCTCAGCACTGACCTCCGACAGTGCCCGCTCCCTCAGCACTGACCCTCCGACAGTGCCCACTCCCTCAGCACTGACCCTCCAACAGTGCGGCACTCCCTCAGCACTGACCCTCCGACAGCGCCCACTTCCTCAGCACTGACCCTCCGACAGCGCCCACTCCCTCAGCGCTGACCCTCCGACAGTGCGGCACTCCCTCAGCGCTGACCCTCCAACAGTGTGGCACTGCAGTTATCTGGGTACATTTAGTGTGGGGTGTATGATTTACCAGTATGGGGTACCAATGAAAGATTTTCTCTTGCCCACTGATGCTGTCAGTTCGGCCGAAACACCAAAATCCGCTAAAAATGAAGAGAGATGGAGAATCACTTTGTTTGCGTTTGATGGAGCCCACCCAATAATGTGTGGCCCACTCCCACTATCCCAAACCCACTGGCCCAATGTCACTGTCATCACCCCCTCAATTCCTCACCTCAAACCTCTATTTTGGCAATGTTCCCTCCTCATTCTCTCTGACCCACAAGGAGAGACCCCCTTCCCATGCCCAGCCTTGTCCAGAGCGAGCAGGATCTTATTCACTTTCAATCAGTCAGCCCCCCCTCTTTTCAAAACACCAGCAGGTGGAGATGGGGGGGGGGGATAGGTCCAACTATTCCCCACGAGAAGACCCCCTCACTCCAGATGGCAAGTGAGTGATCCTCCTCTGCACTCCCTCGCACATTCCCACCCCCCCCTTAAGGAAGGGAGACCAAATCTGAGCTCAGTATAGAGGCTGCAATGATGACAGCCTCTCTCTCTCTCTCTCTCTCTCTCAATGACAGCTGAACAAAAGGGCTGATCATTGACTTCAGGAAGAAAGGGGGAGGACATCCCCCCATCTACACCGACGGACAGCGTCAGGCTCCTGGGAGTGACAATAACCCACAATCCCCAACAGTCCCCAAGGTACAACAACGCCTCTCCTTCCTCAGGAGGCTACGGAAATTCAGCACGTCCACAACTCCGACAGAGACGGTGTACAATCCGGGTTCATCCCCAGTGTGGAACGGGGCAGCGGGTCGGCCCAGGACCGGGAGGGTACTCCAGGGAGCTGGGAACCCAGCCCAGAGCATCGCACCAACCCAACCCTCCACCCGCTGACTCCATCTCCATGCCCCGCTGCCTGGGGAAGGCAGCCGACATCATCACAGACCCCTCCCTCCTCCTCCCAGCCTGGTTAGAATCTCCCCCCACCCTCTCCTGTCAGGTACATGATACATAACCTTAACCCCGTTGGACCAATAGCCTGTTCCCCGACTTCGGAACAGACCTCTCCAATTTCACATCTAATGTTGACCTCGCCCCCCTGGCCGTTCCGATGTGGCCCTTGCTCGGTTCGAACACCCTATGAACTTTGGAGGTTATGATCTCTCTGTACTGCACTCAAAACAAAACTTTTCACCCTACCTAGGAACAAGCGACTACAATAAATCAAGTCAACTGAAAATATTCGGGTTGGAGTCTCGCCAATGCCCTGTGGACTTGAAGGAACGCATCCTTATTTTCTTGTCCAGTTTCTCTCACAGGAAAGGACTGTGCCCTATTAACCTTCTTGGCTACATGCTGTACCTGCGGATTCCTGTCTTACCCTGATACAAGGTTAATGCCACCTCCCGTTATCTCTCACACACACCATCAGCTTGTTCCCAGACATTTCTCACCTAGTTTCACATCCCCTTGATCCGTCAGTAGAATATTGGCTCCCTGTGGGAAAGGAGGGAGGGAGGGAGGGGGCAGGGGATAAGGAGAAAGCAGAAAAGAGTTTGAAAACAGCAGGAGTGTCAACTCTGATTAGGATGCACCCCCACCTCCCCCAGCCAAGCCAAGACGAGGCAGGTAACATCGTCAAACACCCTCAGCCGATTTGTAGGAATATTATCCAAAGGAATGATTATTGTTAAACTGGAGAGGGTCCAGAAGAGATTGACCAGTCCGTTGCTGGGGTTTGGAGGATTTGAGCGATAAGGAGTGTAGGAGGTTGGGGGGTGTTAACTTAGAGAGGTTTAGAATCACGAGGGGATAGATAAGGTGAAGGCCTTTTCTTCAGAGTAGAGGAATACAAAACTAAAGGGTGTGGGCTTGAGGTGGGAGGGGTAAGATTGAAAAGGGAGGGTGGTACGTGTATGGAATGAGCTGCCAGAGGAAGTGGTAGATGCAGGAGCAGATCCAACGTTTAAAAGGCATTTGGATAAGGACAGGGGTAGGAAAGGGTTGGAAGGATATGGGCAAAACGCAGGGAGGCGGGAATAGCTTAGTTTGGGCAACTTGGTCAGCATGGATGAGTTGGGCCGACGGGTCTGTTTCCACGCTGTATGAATCTATGACTCTGAGAGGCATGTTCCTGTATCCTGTGAGGACGGGGTGGCTCAGTGGTTAGCACTGCTTCCTCCCAGCACCCGGGCCCCGGGTTCGATCCCACCCTCAGGTGACTGTCTGTGCGGGGTTTACACGTTCTCCCAGTGTCTGTGTGGGTTTCCTCCCACAGTCCAAAGATGTGCAGGTTAGGGTGGATTGGCCGTGGGAAATTGTCCCATAGTGCCCAGGGATGTACAGGTTAGGGTGGATTGGCCGTGGGAAATTGTCCCATAGTGCCCAGGGATGTGCAGGTTAGGGTGGATTGGCCGTGGGAAATTGTCCCATAGTGCCCAGGGATGTACAGGTTAGGGTGGATTGGCCATGGGAAATTGTCCCATAGTGCCCAGGGATGTACAGGTTCGGGTGGATTGGCCATGGGAAATTGTCCCATAGTGCCCAGGGATGTACAGGTTAGGGTGGATTGGCCATGGGAAATTGTCCCATAGTGCCCAGGGATGTGCAGGTTAGGGTGGGTTGGCCATGGGAAATTGTCCCATAGTGCCCAGGGATGTACAGGTTCGGGTGGATTGGCCATGGGAAATTGTCCCATAGTGCCCAGGGATGTGTAGGTTAGCGTGGATTGGCTATGGGAAATTGTCCCATAGTGCCCAGGGATGTGCAGGTTAGGGTGGATTGGCCGTGGGAAATTGTCCCATAGTGCCCAGGGATGTACAGGTTAGGGTGGATTGGCCATGGGATAGTGTCCCATAGTGCCCAGGGATGTGCAGGTTAGGGTGGATTAGTTATGATAACAGGGTAGTGGAATGGTTCTGGGTGGGATACTCTTTGGTGGGTCAGTTTGGACTTGTTAGGCCGAAGGGCCTGTTTCCGCACTGTGGGAATTCTATTCTATCTCTTTATCAGATGAAGTGCTGCTGGGGGCGAGGTCTGGGTGCAGGGGGGAGGTTATCTGTGAGGGGACCGGTGTGAGGGACTGGAAACGCTGGGATCACTGCTTTCAGGGAAGGAGATGGAATCGAGGCATTCCGAATCAGGAAGGGGATTGAGTCCACGATGGGGAAACTGTTTCCCAGGGGCAAGAGGGTCAGTCACCGAGGGACACGGGATCAAAGGGAATCAGGAGGGAGGGGGGAATGTTTTATTTAAGGCAGCGAGTAGTTGTGATCGGGGAGAGGGCTGCGGATGGTGGGGGGAGCATTCAACAAGAACTTTCAAAAAAAGATGGGAATATTGGGAACGGACGAATCTGCAGCGAGGTGTGGAGGGAGTTGGAGAGGGAGGTGGGGCAAATGGAGAGATCCTTCACAGAGTCAGCACTGCACGATGGGCTGGATGGCCTCTTCCCGTGGTCAGGCGTGTTGGGTAAGGAGCATGTTGGGTAAGGAGCATGTTGGGTAAGGAGCAGGAAACATGGCTGACATGTCCACCTTATGCTGAACCAACAGCTATGAAGGATCCATTATCTTCCTGTACACATTAACCGGGACCAATATGGTCTGTAAGGGTGGACAGAACTCCATCTGAGCCAGTTCACCCAGGAATATTCCAGTCCCCACATTTACCTTGATATCTCGATGCATTTTCCCATTGCTGTGGAGGTACTGTAGACCCTTTAAATAGAAAGATAAATCTTTCATGAATCAGAACAACTTATTATACAATGTCCACCTTCCCCCCCCTCATCAAACACCCCCAGGACAGGGACAGCACGGGGTTAGATACAGAGTAAAGCTCCCTCTACACTGTCCCCCCATCAAACACTCCCAGGACAGGGACAGCACAGGGTTAAATACAGGGTAAAGCTCCCTTTATAGTGTTCCCCCATCAAACACTCCCAGGACAGGGACAGCATGGGGTTAGATACAGGGTAAAGCTCCCTCTACACTGTCCCCCATCAAACACTCCCAGGACAGGGACAGCCCGGGGTTAGGTACTGGGGGATGTGTTACCTGACTGTGTGAATATGTCTGTAGTCGGGGTGGTCACATACCTGGAGTGTTTCTCTGCAAATGTAGGCGATCTGTTTTTCTGACAGCGGGCCGGTAACTGTCGAGTAACAATAAAAGCAGTTACGCAGCTGTCAGGAGCGAGTGACCCCTTTCTAATGTGGGTGTATTTTCCAGCCTCGTTCACCCCCTTGCTTCTGCCTGTCCTGATCTCTAAACCCATGCAGCTGGAACTGAGGGAATGATGATTCCCGAACTATTCCGAGCGACCCAACTGGAAACGACGCAAGTCCCAGCGTTATTCCCAGAGGCGAATCTGGCCAATGTTTTGGAGCAGGGAGTTCGCAGAATCCCTCAATCCTGAATCTTATTTTCTTCACTGAATGTTGCTTTGTACAGAAGCGCAGAGTACGTGTCATAGAGTCCTACAGCACGGAAATAGACCATTCGGCCCAACCAGCCCGTGCCGACCCTAACCCCAAACTAAACTAGTCCCAGCTGCCTGCTCCTGACCCATCCCCCTCCAACCCTTTCCTATCCAGGTCCTTATCCAAATGTACCCCCACCCACCACTCCCTCAGGAAGTTCACTCCACACACAGACCACCCTCTGGGTAAAAGATTTGCCCCTCAGGTCTTTGTTAAATCTCTCTCTCTCCCCTCTCCCCTTAAAAGTGTGCCCCCTAGTCTTGTAATCCCCCACCCTGGGGAACAGACACCTCCCATTAACCCTACCCAGGCCCCTCATGGTTTTATAAACCTCTATAAGGTCACCTCTACGTTCCAGTGAAAACTCTCCCAGCCTATCCAGCCTCTCCCCATAACCCAACCCCTCCATACCCGGCAACATCCTGGTAAATCTCTCCTGACCCCCCTCTCCAGTTTAATAATATCCTTCCTGTAACAGGGAGACCGGAACTGGACACGGTGTTCCAGACGAGGCTACACCAATGTCCTGTACAACCCCAACATGACCTTCCCCAACTCCCTGTACTCAAAGGTCTGAGCAAGAGTGCGAAACGCCTCATTAACCCCTGTCCCCCTGTGACACAAACTTCACAGGGTCATGTACCTGAACCCCTCAGTCCCTCTGTCACACATCACCACCCAGGGCCCCACCATTAAAAGCCCCGTCCTTGGTCATTGGAACAAAATACAACGCCTCACATTTATCCAGAGGGAACTCCAGCTGCCAATTTTCAGCCCATTGACCCGTTTGATCGAGATCCCTCTGTGTACGAGAAGTTACTCACTCTGGTAAATATCTTGTAATGATCCTCCCCCACAGTATTCCATGCAAATCCACATCCGGTTACTCCTGGGAAAGGCAGATGAAATGAAACGTGCATTAATCAACAGACTGCTCCCAAACTCAAGCTTCTCAATCAGTCTGATATATTTCACCCAAATCATTGACAATACTGCATTCTGAGATGCTGGACAGATCTGCCCCACACCCACCAAGAGGTGACTGATCCTCACGTTCCTGAAACAGCTTCCTGATTTATCCCAGTACAGGTTCGGGATCCACGCAGAGCTCCCTCCCTCTCAAACGCAAACTGGAGGATTAGAAACATCCCACCAGATCCAAATTCCAGGAATACGTTTCCATTGCCAGTGTGAGGGAGTGGGCACTGTCGGAGGGTCAGTGCTGAGGGAGTGGGCACTGTCGGAGGGTCAGTGCTGAGGGAGTGGGCACTGTCGGAGGGTCAGTGCTGAGGGAGTGGGCACTGTTGGAGGGTCAGTGCTGAGGGAGCGGATACTGTCGGAGGGTCAGTGCTGAGGAAGCGGGCACTGTCGGAGGGTCAGGGCTGAGGGAGCGGGCACTGTCGGAGGGTCAGGGCTGAGGGAGCGGGCACTGTTGGAGGGTCAGTGCTGAGGGAGTGGGCACTGTCAGAGGGTCAGTGCTGAGGGAGCGCCGCACTGTTGGAGGGTCAGTGCTGAGGAAGTGCCTCACTGTCGGATGCTCAACGCTGAGGGAGTACCGCACTGTCGGAGGGTCAGTGCTGAGGGGGTGCCACACCATTGGAGGGTCAGTGCTGATGGAGTGGGCACTGTCGGAGGGTCAGTGCCGAGGGAGTGGGCACTGTCAGAGGGTCAGTGCTGAGGGAGCGGACACTGTCAGAGGGTCAGTGCTGATGGAGCGGGCACTGTCGGAGGGCCAGTGCTGAGGGAGTGGGCACTGTCAGAGGGTCAGTGCTGAGGGAGCGGGCACTGTCGGAGGGTCAGTGCTGAGGGAGCGGGCACTGTCGGAGGGTCAGTGCTGAGGGGTGCCACACCATTGGAGGGTCAGTGCTGACAGAACGGGCACTGTCGGAGGGCCAGTGCTGAGGGAGTGGGCACTGTTGGAGGGTCAGTACTGATGGAGTGCCACTGTTGGAGGGTCAGTGCTGAGGGAGCGGGCACTGTCATAGGGTCAGTGCTGAGGAAGCGGGCACTGTCGGAGAGTCAGTGCTGAAGGAGTGGGCACTGTCAGAGGGTCAGTGCTGAGGGAGTGGGCACTGTCGGAGGGTCAGTGCTGAGGGAGTGGGCACTGCTGGTGGTCAGTGCTGAGGGAGTGCTGCACTGTTGGAGGGTCAGTGCTGAGGGAGTGCTGCACTGTCGGAGGGTCAGCGCTGAGGGAGTGGGGGCTGTTGGAGGGTCAGTGCTGAGGGAGTGGGCACTGTCGGAGGGTCAGTGCTGAGGGTGTGGGCACTGTCGGAGGGTCAGTGCTGAGGGTGTGGGCACTGTCGGAGGGTCAGTGCCGAGGTCGTGGCCGATAAGAGTCTGTGTAACCAATGGCTTTCTCATGAGCAGTCACTGGGGGTCACCGTGTGATCTCGGGTACCTGTAATAACTGGCGTGGAAGGCCACAATATTCTGATGGTTGCAGCCTTTCATCATCGTAATCTCCAACTGAAGCGAAGAAATGTCATCACCTGGGGAGAGAACACAACAGCACAATTCACAATACGGACCCCCCGAGAAGGTGGGGGTGAGCTGCCTCCTTGACCCGCTGCAGTCCATGTGCTGTGGGTAGACCCACAGTGTCCCTTAGGGAGGGAATCCCAGGATTCTGACCCAGCCACACTGAGGGAACGGCGAGACATGAGCTTGGTCAATCCACCCTAACCTGCACATCCCTGGGCACTATGGGACAATTTCCCATGGCCAACCCACCCTAACCTGCACATCCCTGTGCACTATGGGACAATTTCCCATGGCCAATCCACCCTAACCTGCACATCCCTGGACACTATGGGACAATTTCCCACGGCCAATCCACCCTAACCTGCACATCCCTGGGCACTATGGGACAATTTCCCATGGCCAACCCACCCTAACCTGCACATCCCTGGGCACTATGGGACAATTTCCCATGGCCTATCCAGCCGAACCTGAACAATGGTGAGGACAGTGCAGGAGAGAGAGAGAGAGAGAGAGAGAGGGAGAACCTGCACAGTTACTGCCTTTGCTGTTTGAATTCGTGTATCGCTGGACATTGGAGTGCGTCTGGGAAAATTAACAAGCAGTGAATTTCACAACTAATCTTGGAGGAACCTGTTTGGGTGACGTTCACAGCACAGAATCAGATAAATTAATTGTTGTTTTAAGTCTGTCCAAGAGAAAGGCTGCAGTAGTGAGTATAGTGGGTTCTCTCTTGATTATATGTTTTTTGGAGATAAGTCTTTTGATTAAACTTAAAATATAAGCCATAGCTATTAATTTAACCTGGGGCGTTGTTTGTAGAGGAATAAGATGGTGTTATTTTCTGGGTCTGTAGATTGTGAAGGAGCAAAAATGGCCTTTGCAGTGATACGTACTTCTTGTCAGATGTGGGAGTTTAAAGAGAGTTTAAGGGTTACTGTGGATTATATCTGCCATAAATGCTGTTGGATGCGAATCTTATCAGATCGAGTGGATTGGTTGGAGAGACAGATAGAAGCGATGAGGAATTTGCAACAGCAACAGTATGTGATGGATGGCAATTATAGGAAGTGGGGAAAGTCTCAGATACAGTCACAGAGTTGGGTTAACTCCAGGAAGGGTAAGAGAGGTAGGCAGCCAGTGCAGGAGTCTTTTGCGGATATACCCATTTCAAACAGGTATGCTGTGTTGGAAAATGTAGGGGGTGATGGATTCTCAGAGGAACGTAGCACAAACAGCCAAGTTTCTGGTATTGAGACTGGCTCTAATGCAACGAGGGGTACGTCGGCTTCCAAGAGATCAATTGTGTTAGGAGATTCTGTAGTCAGAGGTAGAGACAGACGTTTCTGTGGCCAGCAGAGAAAAAGCAGAATGGTGTGTTGTTTCCCTGGTGCCAGGATTAAGGATGTCTCAGAGAGGGAGCAGAATGTTCTCACGGGGGAGAGGGGCCAGCAGGAGGTCATTGTCCACATTGGAACCAATGATATGGGAAGGGAAAAGGTTGAGATTCTGAAGGGAGATTACAGAGAGTTAGGTAGAAATTTAAAAAGGAGGTCCTCAAGGGTAGTAATATCTGGATTACTCCCAGTGCTATGAGCGAGTGAGGGCAGGAATAGGAGGAGAGAGCAGATGAATGCATGGCTGAGGAGCTGGTGTATGGGAGAAGGATTCACATTTTTGGATCATTGGAATTTCTTTTGGGGTAGAAGTGAACTGTACAAGAAGGACGGATTGCACCTAAACTGGAAGGGGACTAATATACTGGCAGGGAAATGTGCTAGAACTGCTCGGAAGGATTTAAACTAGTCAGGTGGGGGGTGGGACCCAGGGAGATAGTGAGGAAAGAGATCGATCTGAGATGGATACAGCTGAGAACAGAAGTGAGTCAAACAGTCAGGGCAGGCTGGGACAAGGTAGGACGAATAAATTAAACTGCATTTATTTCAATGCAAGGGGCCTAACAGGGAAGGCAGATGAACTCAGGACATGGTTAGGAACATGGGACTGGGATATCACAGCAACTACAGAAACATGGCTCAGGGATGGGCAGGACTGGCAGCTTAATGTTCCAGGATACAAATGCTACAGGAAGGATAGAGAGGGAGGCAAGAGAGGAGGGGGAATGGCGTTTTTGATAAGGGATAGCATTACAGCTGTGCTGAGGGAGGATATTCCCGGAAATACATCCAGGGAAGTTATTTGGGTGGAACTGAGAAATACGAAAGGGATGATCACCTTATTGGGATTGTATTATAGACCCCCCAATACTCAGAGGGAAATTGAGAAACAAACTTGTAAGGAGATCTCAGCTATCTGTAAGAATAATAGGGTAGTTATGGTATGGGATTTTAACTTTCCAAACATCGACTGGGACTGCCATAGTGTTAAAGGTTTAGATGGAGAGGAATTTGTTCAGTGTGTACAAGACAATTTTATGATTCAGTATGTGGATGTACCTACTAGAGAAGGTGCAAAACTTGACCTACTCTTGGGAAATAAGGCAGGGCAGGTGTCTGAGGTGTCAGTGGGGGAGCACTTTGGGGCCAGCGACCATAATTCTATTAGATTTAAAATAGTGATGGAAAAGGGTAGACCAGATCTAAAAGTTGAAGTTCTAAATTGGAGAAAGGCCAATTTTGACGGTATTAGGCAAGAACTTTCAAAAGCTGATTGGGGGCAGATGTTCGCAGGTAAAGGGACGGCTGGAAAATGGGAAGCCTTCAGAAATGAGATGACAAGAATCCAGAGAAAGTATATTCCTGTCAGGGTGAAAGGGAAGGCTGGTAGGTATAGGGAATGCTGGATGACTAAAGAAATTGAGGGTTTGGTTAAGAAAAAGAAGGAAGCATATGTCAGGTATAGACAGGATAGATCGAGTGAATCCTTAGAAGAGTATAAAGGAAGTAGGAGTATACTTAAGAGGGAAATCAGGAGGGCAAAACGGGGACATGAAATAGCTTTGGGAAATAGAATTAAGGAGAATCCAAAGGGTTTTACAAATATATTAAGGACAAAAGGGTAACTAGGGGGAGAACAGGGCCCCTCAAAGATTAGCAAGGCAGCCTTTGTGTGGAGCCACAGAAAATGGGGGGGATACTAAATGAATATTTTGCATCAGTATTTACTGTGGAAAAGGATATGGAAGATATAGACTGTAGGGAAATAGATGGTGACATCTTGCAAAAGGTCCAGATTACAGAGGAGGAAGTACTGGATGCCTTGAAACGGTTAAAGGTGGATAAATCCCCAGGACCTGATCAGGTGTACCCGAGAACTCTGTGGGAAGCGAGAGAAGTGATTGCTGGGCCTCTTGCTGAGATATTTGTATCATCGATAGTCACAGGTGAGATGCCGGAAGACTGGAGGTTGGCTAACGTGGTGCCACTGTTTAAGAAGGGCGGTAAAGACAAGCCAGGGAACTATAGACCAGTGAGCCTGACCTCGGTGGTGGGCAAGTTGTTGGAGGGAATCCTGAGGGACAGGATGTACATGTGTTTGGAAAGAAAAGGACTGATTAGGGAGAGTCAACATGGCTTTGTGCGTGGGAAATCATGTCTCACAAACTTGATTGAGTTTTTTGAGGAAGTAACAAAGAGGATTGATGAGGGCAGAGTGGTAGATGTGATCTATATGGACTTCAGTAAGCCGTTCGACAAGGTTCCCCATGGGAGACTGACTAGCAAGGTTAGATCTCATGGAATAAAGGGAGAACTAGCCATTTGGATACAGAACTGGCTCAAAGGTAGAAGGCAGAGTGTGGTGGTGGAGGGTTGTTTTTCAGACTGGAGGCTGGTGACCAGTGGAGTGCCACAAGGATCGGTGCTGGGTCCACTACATTTCATCATTTATACAAATGATTTGGATGTGAGCATAAGAGGTACAGTTAGTAAGTTTGCAGATGACACCAAAATTGGAGGCGTAGTGGACAGCGAAGAGAGTTACCTCAGATTACAACAGGATCTGGACCAGATGGGCCAATGGGCTGAGAAGTGACAGATGGAGTTTCATTCAGATAAATGCGAGGTGCTGCATTTTGGGAAAGCAAATCTTAGCAGGACTTATACACTTAATGGTAAGGTCCTAGGGAGTGTTGCTGAACAAAGAGACCTTGGAGTGCAGGTTCATAGCTCCTTGAAAGTGGAGTCACAGGTAGATAGGATAGTGAAGACGGCATTTGGTATGCTTTCCTTTATTGGTCAGAGTATTGAGTACAGGAGTTGGGAGGTCATGTTGTGGCTGGACAGGACATTGGTTAGGCCACTGTTGGAATATTGCGTGCAATTCTGGTCTCCTTCCTATCGGAAAGATGTTGTGAAACTTGAAAGGGTTCAGAAAAGATTTACAAGGATGTTGCCAGGGTTGGAGGATCTGAGCTACAGGGAGAGGCTGAACAGGCTGGGGCTGTTTTCCCTGGAGCGTTGGAGGCTGAGGGGTGACCTTATAGAGGTTTATAAAATTATGAGGGGCATGGATAGGGTAAATAGGCAAAGTCTTTTCCCTGGGGTGGGGTAGTCTAGAACTAGAGGGCATAGGTTTAGGGTGAGAGGGGAAAGATATAAAAGGGACTTAGGGGCAACTTTTTCACACAGAGAGTGGTACGTGTATGGAATGAGCTGCCAGAGGATGTGGTGGAGGCTGGTACAATTACAACATTTAAGAGGCATTTGGATGGGTATATGAATAGGAAGGGTTTGGAGGGATATGGGCTGGGTGCTGGCAGGTGGGACTAGATTGGGTTGGGATATCTGGTCGGCACGGACAGGGTTGGGCCGAAGGGTCAGTTTCTGTGCTGTACACCTCCATGACTCTATGGTGGAGGGGGCGGAGGGAGTGCATATCCTCAGCGCCATTGGCTTCGGAGAGTGAGGCATGCTGGGAGGGAGGAGCAGAGAGGCTGCACAAAGGTAGGGAGAGTCAGACTGAGGAGCAAAGTCATCAGCACAGGCCCTGAGAGTGTCCCGTATCGCTCCATGGTTTGGAGCCTGGTGGATGAGTAGGTGGTTGAATCATTAGCTGGTTATCCCCAAACCTTGTTGACCAGCGATTCCAGCCACCGCTAACTTACCAGGGTCCAGTTTGATGACCTTTACTGCAGAGAGTTCACTGGTCTGGATGTTTCGAGCCTAGGCAGTGGAGAACGTGAGAGTTAATACACACGGCGAGATAATTAGAGAGCCATACAGCAGGGGAACACACCCTTCAGCCCAGCCCGTCCTTGCTGACCAGAGAGCCTCAATTCATCCTGATGTGGAGATGCCGGTGTTGGACTGGGGCGGACAAAGTTAAAAATCACACAACACCAGGTTATAGTCCAACAGGTCTAATTGGAAGCACTAGCTTTCAGAGCACTGCTCCTTCCTTGGTTGTCAAATACCTGATGAAGGAGCAGCGCTCTGAAAGCTAGTGCTTCCAAATAAACCTGTTGGACTATAACCTAGTGTTGTGTGATTTTTAACTAACCCAATCTAGTCCCACCTGCCAGCCCCCGGCCCATATCCCTCCAAACCCTTCCTATTCATATACCCATCCAAATGCCTCTTAAATGTTGTAATTGTACCAGCCTCCACCACATCCTCTGGCAGCTCATTCCATACACGTACCACCCTCTGTGTGAAAAAGTTGCCCCTTAGGTTCCTTTTATATCTTTCCCCTCTCACCCTAAACCTATGCCCTCTAGTTCTGGGTATAGATAGACCTTGTCTATTTACCCTATCCATGCCCCTCATGATTTTATAATCTTCTGTCAGGTCACCCCTCAGCCTCTGACACTTCAGGGAAAACAGCCCCAGCCTTTTCCCTATACCCCCAACCCTGGTAACATCCTTGCAAATCTTTTCTAAACCCTGTCAAGTTTCACAACATCCTTCCGATAGGAGGGAGACCGGAACTGAACACAGTATTCCAAAAGTGGCCACACCCAATGTCCTGTACGGCCCCAACACGACCTCCCAACTCCTGTACTCAATACCCTCACCTCCTTGCTGGGTGGATCAACACAGAGACTGATTTCTACATCCGTCAGCCCAAAATACCAGGGAGAGCACAGACTGGGAAACATAGAGCTCAGGAAAAGAAGCTAGATTGCATAGAACGTGACCAGCTGCTCCAAGTGTGGTCCCAGCTGCCATTACCCTGGGTTCCGTCCTTAGAAATCTTCCCCCCCGTTTGCTAAAGTCCAACAGGGGAGCCGCGTGGGATTCAGGACCGAGGGCAGAAGGGCCATAGAGAGATCCCAGAAACAGAAATCGACTGAATCAACGTCAGTGTCACAGGAGGGCAAATAGCTCACTTCGGTTTGATTTGATTAATTATTGTCACACGTACCCAGGGACAGTGAAAAGTTTTGTTTTACGTGGACTACAGGTAGATCATACTGTACAAAGGTCACAGGGTGATCGAACAGAGCGAGGAATACAGTGTTACAGCTGCAGAGTGGTTACACAGGGAGCAAGATCACCATTTAAGCTCAGAATCGGAGCGGTCCATTCGGCAGCATACTAACAGCGGGGAAGAAGCTGCTCCTGAATCTGTTCCTGAATCTGGTGGTCCATGTGTTTAAGGTTCTGGATCTTCCGCCTCATGGCGGAGGGCGGGGAGAGATTCGAACCGGGCTGGGAGGAGGAGGAGGAGGTCTATGATGATGTCGGCTGCCTTCCCCAGGCAGCGGGACGTGGAGATGGAGTCAGCGGGTGGAAGGTTGGGTTGGTGCAATGCTCTGGGCTGGGTTCCCAGCTCCCTGGAGTACCCTCCCGGTCCTGGGCAGACCCGCTGCCCCGTTCCACACCGGGGATGAACCCGGATAGGACACCGTCTCTGTCGGAGTTGCTGAGGGTCCTTGTGGACGTGCTGAATTTCCATAGCCTCCTGAGGAAGGAGAGGCGTTGTTGTGCCTTTGTTAATGTCGCGTCTAGGTGGGAAATCCAGGACTGATTCTCTGAGGAACATGACGGTCTCCACCCAGATCCCAGAGACAGACAGAGCGGGGAGAATGGGCCAATCTACCGTCAGTGTTACGGGAGGGCAGGTGATGAATTGTTCAGGAATTTCTCTGTTCTCTCTTGTACCTGTGCATTGGTTTCTGTTAAGGCATGAGCTAAACACATACATAATGAGGTATTTCGGAAGTTCAAAGCGAGACTCCTTCTCTTGACAGAGTTGAGGGGCACTCGACGTAGACAGGAATAAGACTTTTCTCGTGTTGGATCATACAGTTCAGAAGGAGGCCATTCAGCCCATCGAAATTGTACCACCCCAAGTATTGACTGAACCTACACCCTCCTGCACCGGACCCATAGCCCTAACATTTCAAGAGCTCACCCAATACTTTCTAAAGGCTGTGAACACCTCGACTTCCCTCTCACCAGGGCAGACCAGACCCCAACGCCTCACAGTCTAGTCCAATCGAAAGCTGAGTGGCATCAAAGGAAGGGGCTATGTTTGTGCTGAACTGAGATGGATCTGGAGTACAGACTAGATCAGAACGGTGCTGGAAAAGCGCAGCAGGTCAGGCAGCATCCGAGGAGCAGGAGAATCGATGTTTCGGGCAAAAGCCCTTTGGCTGCTCCTCGGATTGCTGCCTGACCTGCTGTGCTTTTCCAGCACCACCCTGATCTCCAACATCTGCAGTACCCACCTTCACCCTGTGGGGTACAGACAGGCTTGCTGAGATGGAGGGGGAGGGGGGGTGGTAACCCGGCTAAGGGAGGGGTACAGTGGGTGACAGTCAGGGAGGGAGTTGCTGTGGGCCCCATGGAGTCTCATGGCTTCAGGTTAAACAGGGACAAGGAACCCCCCCTCGCTGATGTCCCCATACCGGCCTCCCTCGGCTGATGGATCAGTATCCTCCATGTGGGACAACATTTGGAGGAGGCACTGAGGGTGGGGAGGGCACTGAATGCCCTCTGGGTGGGGGGATTTCAGTGTCCCCCCCCCCACCAAGGGTGACTCAGCAGCAGCGTTACTGATGGAGCTGGTCGGGTCCTAAAGGACTCAGTTACTAGACTGGGGTCTGCAGCAGGTAGTGAGGGGACCAACAGGAGGGGAAATACATTCCTGACCTCCTCCTTCCCAAACTGCTGGCTGCAGGTGTATCTGTCCGTGACAGTATCGGTGAGAGTGACCCCCCGCACGGTCCGTGTGGAGATAAAGCCCCCCCCTTCACATTGAGAATCCCCTCCATCGTGTTGTGTGGCACTATCACCACGCTCAATGGGACAGACATCGAACCGATCTAGCAGCTCGAGGCGAGGCGTCCATGAGGGGCTGTGGGTCATCACCAGCAGCAGGACTATCCCCCAGCTCAACCTGGGACCTCATGGCCCGGCATATCCCCCCACTCAACCATTTCGGAGTTCGGGAGAGGACACTCAGAGATCCCGGTCGCTGCTGGGGCTAAGGCCAGAGGAAAAAAAGGACAGGTGGGGTCCAAGAGTATTCCGCGATCTTAATCGCTGGCTGATCCCTGGTGGCGTGGGGGAGGGAGTGGTCAGGGATAGACAGGTAGGGCAGAGTGACAGGACAGATGTTGCAGGTCAAGGGGCATTGGGAGTGTTTCTGGGAGGGGTGGTGGTGGTGGGAGCAGTCCAAGTTAGACAGGTCACATCGGGACTGGAAAGGAATCTCAGAAAGCTTTGCTAATGAAGCTTAAACAAAATAGACCGGGTTCAGAGAACCATAACAAGCAGGTCACAGCGGAGAGAAGCTGAGATGCAATTTGGGGACAAATCGCAAGTCAGTGCATCTGGAAAACAGATGCAACAGTGGATAAAATATATTTAACTCTGTTGCCTCCCAGCACCAGGGACCCGGTTCAATTCCACCCTCGGCCAACTGTCTGTGTGGAGTTTGCACATTCGCCCCGGGTCTGAGTGGGTTTCCTTCGGGTGCTCCGGTTTCCTCCCACAGTCCAAAGATGTGCAGGTCAAGGTGGATTGGCCATGGGAAATTGTCCCATAGTGCCCAGGGATGTACAGGTTAGGGTGGGTTGGCCATGGGAAATTGTCCCATAGTGCCCAGGGATGTACAGGTTAGGGTGGATTGGCCATGGGGAATTGTCCCATAGTGCCCAGGGATGTGCAGGTTAGAGTGGATTGGTCATGGGAATTTGTCCCATAGTTTCCAGGGATGTGCAGGTTAGGGTGGATTGGCCGTGGGAAATTGTCCCGTAGTGCCCAGGGATGTGCAGATTAGGGTGGGTTGGCCATGGGAAATTGTCCCATAGTGCCCAGGGAAGTGCAGGTTAGGGTGGATGTTTTTTTATTTCAAAAATATACTTTATGCATAAAATACTTTGATGATCTATACAAGTGGACATGCTTTACATATGTACACATGCCATTTCTTTGCATACTGAAACAGAGTAATCGTTCCTATTTACAGGTCTGTACAATTACATTTTTAGCTGAGGGATCAGCGGAGCCCAACTGACTGCGTGGGCCCCCTGTCCTTCTTTAGACAGGCAGATGTTACACGGTGGTCTTTCCCCACCGCCCCTTGGCGGCAGCTGCCCCAAGCTTCAGCGCGTCCCTCAACACGTATTCCTGGACCTTGGAATGTGCCAGTCTGCAACACTCAGTCGGGGTCAACTCCTTCAGCTGGAAGATCAACAGGTTTCGGACCACCCAGAGAGCGTCCTTCACCGAGTTGATGATCCTCCAGGCGCAGTTGATGTTCGTCTCGGTGTGCGTCCTGGGGAACAGGCCGTAGAGCACGGAGTCCCGCGTCACGGCGCTGCTCGGGACGAACCTCGACAAACACCACTGCATTCCTCTCCAGACTTCCTCTGCATAGGCACATTCCAGAAGGAGGTGTGTGACAGTCTCGTCCCCCCCCGCCCCGCAGCCGCTTCGAGGGCAGTGTGCGGTGCAGCTGAGAGTCCGGGCGTGCATAAAGGATCTCACAGGCAGAGCCCTTCTCACCACCAGCCAAGCCATGTCTTGGTGCTTGTTGGAAAGTTCTGGCGATGAGGCATTCTGCCAAATGGCTTTGACAATCTGCTCAGGGAACCACTCAACAGGATCCGCCCTCTCCTTTTCCCGAAGGGTCTCAAGGACGCTACGTGCTGACCACTTCCTGATGGACTGGTGGTCAAAGGTGTTTTTCTTCATAAACTTCTCCAGGAAGGACAGGTGATACGGAACGGTCCAACTACTCGGAGCGTTCCGCGGCAGCGAGGCCAGGCCCATCCTTCACAACACCGGGGACAGGTAGAACCTCAGTACGTAGTGACACTTGGTGTTTGCGTACCGGGGATCCATGCACAGCTTGATGCAGCCACACACAAAGGTGGCCATCAGGGTGAGGGTGGCATTGGGTGTATTTTTTTCCCCCGTTGCCCAGATCTTTGTATAGCGAATCCCTTCAGACCCGGTCCAACTTTGATCTCCATATGAACTGGAAGATGGCCCGGGTGACTGCAGTGGCGCAGGTTCTGGGAATAGCCAGACCTGTGCCACGTATAACAGCAATGACAGTGCCTTACACCTGATGACCAGGATTTTTCCCCGTGATGGAGAGCGACCGTAGCCTCCATCTGCCCAGTTTCTGCCTCACTTTGCTGATACGCTCCTCCCAAGACTTGGCACACGCCCCAGCCCCCCCCAAACCAAATACCCAGCACCTTCAGGTGGTCGGTCCTGATGGTGAAGGGGATCGAGGGTTGGTCGGCCCAGTTACTGAAGAGCATGGCCTCGCTCTTGCCTCGGTTTACCTTGGCCCCTGAGGCCTGATCAAACAGGTCACGTAAGCACATTAGTCTGCGCACGGACAGCGCATCCGAGCAGAAAAGGCGACGTCATCCATGTACAGGAAGGCCTTAACCTGCAGGCCTCTGCTGCCAGGAATAGTCACCCCTCTCAGGCTCACATCCTTCCTGATGGACTCGGCAAATGGCTCTATGCAGCACACAAACAAGGCAGGGTGGGTTGGCCGTGGGGAATTGTCCCATAGTGCCCAGGGATGTGCAGGTTAGGGTGGATTGGCCGTGGGAAATTGTCCCATAGTGCCCAGGGATGTGCAGGTTAGGGTGGATTGGCCATGGGAAATTGTCCCATGGTGTCCAGGGATATGCAGGTTAGGGTGGATTGGCCGTGGGAAATTGTCCCATAGTGCCCTGGGATGTGCAGGTTAGGGTGGATTGGCCATGGGAAATTGTCCCATAGTGCCCAGGGATGTACAGGTTAGGGTGGATTGGCCATGGGAAATTGACCCATAGTGCCCAGGGATGTACAGGTTAGGGTGGATTGGCCATGGGGAATTGTCCCATAGTGTCCAGGGATGTACAGGTTAGGGTGGATTGGCCATGGGGAATTGTCCCATAGTGCCCAGGGATGTGCAGGTTAGGGTGGATTGGCCATGGGAAAATGTGCCATACTCCCCAGGGATGTCCAGGTTAGAGTGGATTGGCCGTGGGAGATTGTCGCTTTGTATCCAGGGATGTGCAGGTTAGGGTGGATTGGCCATGGGAAATTGTCCCATCATGTCCAGGGATGTGCAGGTTGGGGTGGATTGGCCATGACAAATTGTCCCATAGTGCCCAGGGCTGTACAGATCCGGGTGGATTACAGACCCTGGGGTGGGGAAGTTCAGGGTTACAGGGTTAGGGAGGTGGTTGGTCTGTGACACCTTAGCTCCGGTGGAGGTTTGACCGAAAGACAGTCAGGATTGGCAGCTCCACCTCACTGTTCACATGGTGCTCTGAGAAGCCAGTACGAGGGCACAGGGAGGAGCCATGGGTATCAACATGGGAATCAGATCTCGCAGTGAGGAGGATCGAATCTTGGAAGGATCATCAAACGAGTCCATCTATGTTCAAATAAAACACTCTGAAGCGGGAAATGTATTGGTGGGAGCGATGAAGGACCTTTGCCCGAAACGTCGATTTTCCTGCTCCTCAGATGCTGTCTGACCTGCTGTGCTTTTCCAGCACCACTCTGACCGAGCGTGAGAGAGAGAAAGAGACAGAGAGAGAGCGTGAGAGCGAGAGCGTGTGAGAGAGAGAGAGAGAGAGAGATAGAGACAGTCTCCAAATACTCTAATCCTGGTGATTAGAGATAACGTGTAATATGTGGGATCTCTCTGTGCGCAATCAGGTGGACGCTATTTTGTAGGGCTTGTGCCCAAAACGTCGAATTTCCTGTTCCTTGGATGCTGCCTGACCTGCTGCGCTTTAACCAGCAACACATTTTCAGCTATTTTGTAGAAAACCCAAGCTATTTGAAAAGGGACAGTGTAGAGGGAGCTTTACTCTGTATCTAACCCCATGCTGTCCCTGTCCTGGGGGTGTTTGATGGAGGGGTACAGTGTAGAGGGAGCTTTACTCTGTATCTAACCCCATGCTGTCCCTGACCTGGGAGTGTTTGATGGGGGGCGGGGGGAAACAGTGTAGAGGGAGCTTTACTCTGTATCTAACCCCATGCTGTCCCTGTCCTGGGGGTGTTTGATGGAGGGGTACAGTGTAGAGGGAGCTTTACTCTGTATCTAACCCCATGCTGTCCCTGTCCTGGGAGTGTTTGATGGGGGGACAGTGTAGAGGGAGCTTTACTCTGTATCTAACCCCATGCTGTCCCTGTCCTGGGGGTGTTTGGTTTGTGAGGGGGGGTGTGGTGTAAAGAGAGGGTGTTATTTGTATCAATGCTTCCTGTTGTGAGGTGTACACGGTGTTTCCTGTGCTGAGTTCTGGATAGCCGGCCGTTCACACAGTCAGAGTGTGTGAATCAAAGCAGGGTGGGGTCAGTGAGAGACCAGAGCCATCAGCCAGTGGCTTGGGGATTGGCTTCCTGTGGAGAATATCGAACAACGTTCAGCACCTAGTGACACTGAGTCCCCTCACCTCACAGACCCAGGCCACACCAGAGAGAGAGAGAGAGAGAGCTCCGTCCCCCTTCCTGAGATTATCTCACAGCTGAGTCAGTCCTCAACTGGCCAGCACCATCCCACACTCACAGCAGGCACACCTTTGCCCCTACCACAGGGATTTGGCAAAGTGATTTCAAGCCGAAAGATTCCTTTCAGACCATGATGCCGATCATGTCTTAACTTTCAACAACAGGATATCCCGTGCAGAGGCCATTCCACCCATCTACTCTGGGCCAGCTCTTTGGAACAATGTGTAAGACACCAAGACTGTGCTGTTTCAAGATCCTGTGAACTAGTGGAAGAGCGGGCGCTGTCAGAGCATCAGTGCTGAGGGAGTGGGCACTGTTAGAGGGTCAGTGCTGAGGGAGTGGGCACTGTCAGAGGGTCAGTGCTGAGGAAGCGGGCACTGTCAGAGGGTCAGTGCTGAGGAAGCGGGCACTGTCGGAGGGTCAGTGCTGAGGGAGCGGGCACTGTCAGAGGGTCTGTGCTGAGGGAGTGGGCACTGTCAGAGGGTCAGTGCTGAGGGAGCGGGCACTGTTGGAGGGTCAGTGCTGATGGAGTGGGCACTGTCAGAGGGTCAGTGCTGAGGGAGTGAGTTCTGTCGGAGGGTCAGTGCTGAGGGAGCGGGCACTGTCGGAGGGTCAGTGCTGAGGGAGTGGGCACTATTGGCGGGTCAGTGCTGTGGGAGTGCCACACTGTCGGAGGGTCAATGCTGAGGGAATGGGCACTGTCAGAGGGTCAGTGCTGAGGGAGTGGGCACTGTCAGAGGGTCAGTACTGAGGGAGTGGGCACTGTCAGAGGGTCAGTACTGAGGGAGTGGGCACTGTCAGAGGGTCAGTGTTGATCCCTGAACCAATATCAGTAAAAACCAGCGATCTGGGTCATTCCCGCATTGCTGTGTGTGGCATCTTGCTGTGCTGTGTTTCCTATCGGACAACATTCTGCACTGTCCAATGAAAGCCCTTCATTTGCCTGTGGGATATCCCTGAGTGCGGAGAGCAGCTGGAGGAAGGGGCATCGGTTTTAACATCTCAATCCCTGTTCCTCTCTCTCTCTCTCTCTCTCTCCCTCCCTCTCAGTTCAGTTCTGGGAAGATGTTCCGACCCTGAAGAGAGAGCGAAGGAGGTTCCCCAGAGAGGCACCAGGAATTGGGAATGTTGGAATACAGGGAAAGGTTAGGGAGATTTGCTTTATTCTGCATGGAGCAGGGATTAAGAGGTGACTTTATGTTCAAAATTAGGAACAATTTGGACAGAGTAAAGAAGGATTTTCAGTTTCAGGGAGTTGGTGTGTCAGTAACTCGGGGGTTAACAAGGGAGCGAAGAATGAGGTGATGAGAAACCTCTTTACTCAGAGAGTCATTAGGATTTGGGAATTACAGCCTGAGACAGTGGTGGAGACAGAGTTCATGCTGGACCGCTGGATATATATTCAAAAGGGATATTAAAGGGCTACAGATATCGGGCTGGAGAGTGGGATTGGTGAGGGAACTCTTCCAAGAGCCAGTATAGACACAATGGGTCAAATGGCCTCCTTCTGTGCTATAAAATTCTAGAACATGCTGCACTGCTACCTCAACTGAACAGTAATACGATCGAGAGCTACATTAAGAGATTTCAGGAACTGAAAACATCAAGCACAATTTCCATTGTCTAGTTTCAATCCTCTCAAAAATATTATTAAGCTAGAAGACTATTTTTTGTCATTTTATTTAAGGTCTCCAGCCAATTCGATACACTCCATGTGATCTCAAGGAACAGGTGGAGATAGAGGATACCGCAAAGGCTATGGGCCCTGATAATATTCCAGCAATAGCACCAAAGACGCGTGCTCCAGAACCTGCCATTCCCCGAGCCAAGCTGTTCCAGTCCAGTTCCAACACTGGCATCTACCCGACAATGGGGAAAATTGCTCAGGTATGTCCCTGTACACAAAACGCAGGACAAATCCAACCCGGCCAATCACCGTCCACTCAGTCTCCTCGCTATCATCAGTAACAGTGCTCTCAGTCAGCACCCGCTCAGCAATAACCGGCTCAGTGATGCCCAGTGTGGGATCCCCCCCCCTCGCCCCCTCCCCCAGGGTCACTCAGCTCCTGATCTCATTCCAGCCTTGGGTCAAACACAGACAAAAGGAGCAGAATCCCAGAGGGGAGGGGAGAGGGACAGCCCGTGACATCAAGGCTGTGTTTAACCGAGTGTGGCGTCAAGGAGCCCGGGCAAAACTGGGGTCACTGGGGGTCAGGGGGCAAACCCTCCCCTGGTTGGAGTCACACTCGTACATAGGAAAATGGTTCTTATTGGAGGGTCAGCCATCTCAGGCCCAGACCATCTCTGCAGGACTCCCTCAGGGGAGGGTCCTCGCCCCCCAACCACCTTCAGCTGCTTCATCAATGACCCCCCTCCCTCCATCAGAGGGTCCCAAGTGGGGGATGTTCGCTGGTGATTGCACAGTCTCCAGCTCCATTCCACCCCCCACCCCCTCAGATACTGAAGCAGGCCGTGTTCATATGGAACAAGATCTGGGCAATAGCCAGGCTCGGGCAGACCAGGGGCAAGTAATATTCACACCCCACAAATGGCCAGCGACAACCATAGTGTCAGATAGCACGGACACAGGCCCTTCAGCCCAACCAGTCCATACTGACCATAATCCCAAATTAAACTAGTCCCACCTGCCTGCTCCTAGCCCCATCACCAATACAAGACAGTCTAACCATCTCCCCCTGACATTCAATGGTGTTCCCGTCACTGAGTCTCCTCCCATCAACGTCTTGGGGGTTACCATGGAGCAGAAACTCTACCGGATTCACCACATCAACCCAGCGGCTCCAAGAGCAGGTCAGAGGCTGGGAATCCTGCAGCGAGTGACTCCCCTCCTGACTCCCCCCAAAGCCTGTCCCACCATCTACAAGGCCCAAGGCAGGAGGGGAAGGGAACACTCCCCACTTGCCCCTGGGTGGGGGCAGCTCCAACAACACTCAAGAAGCTCGACACCATCCAGGGACAAAGTAGCCCCCGCTGGATTGGCCCCACCCCCACAAACACCCCCTCCCCCCACCGACGCTCAGTAGCAGCAGTGTGTACCAGCTACAAGATACACTGCAGAAACTCACCAAAGACCCTCAGGCAGCACCTTCCAAACCCACGGCCACTTCCATCCAGAAGGACAAGGGGCAGCAGGTACACGGGAACCCCACCCCCTGCAAGTTCCCCTCCGAGCCCCTCACCATCCCGACTTGGAAATATCTCGCCGTTCCCTCAGTGTGGCTGGGTCAGAATCCTGGGATTCCCTCCCTAAGGGACACTGTGGGTCTACCCACAGCACATGGACTGCAGCGGGTCAAGGAGGCAGCTCACCCCCCACCTCCTCAAGGGGGCAACTAGGGACAGGACAGGGACATCACGGGGTTAGATACAGAGTAAAGCTTCCTCTACACTGGCCCCCATTATTCACTCCCAGGACAGGGACAGCACGGGGTTAGATACAGAGTAAAGCTCTCTCTATACTGTCCCCCATCAAACACACCCAGGGACAGGGACAGCACGGGGTTAGATACAGAGTAAAGCTCCCTCTATACTGTCCCCCATCAAACACACCCAGGGACAGGGACAGCCCGGGTTAGATACAGAGTGAAGGTGCAGGGGTATAAGTCTGCCCTATAAGCTGTGAGTGGCCCTGTTTGGCAACTATCGCTTTCTAATGCTGCCGGCTCAGTGTTTGTGAATGTTATGCTCTGTCGTGTGCAGTGGGGGAGTTGGGCATGTAGGCTGCAGGAAAACCACACCATATAACACTAACAGGTACTTCCTCTTGTCGGCTGTCAGTGTGAACACGGCAGGCAGTCAGTGTGCTCAACCTGGGAACCAGGCCTCCAGCGGCCTTTCTCCTGCCCCTTCTCCCAGTGCACTCCTGAACTCCCTCCTGAACTGACCTGCTCCCAACAGGAGCCAGAGAGAGACACAATCAGCCTCTCCTGGTCAAACAGCTGGGAATGACAGGCCACCTTGCCCACCATTGAGAACCCCAGTCAGTGGTGAGGAACAAGGTCTCAGAGGTGGGTGGAGTGGGGTGGAGTGGGGTGGGGGCGGGGGGTTAGGGGGTGGAAGTGATGGGAAAGCAGTGGATTTCACCCCCAGCTCCCTAACTGTACCAGTTCAGGTCCTGGAGGAAGGCCAGTCGAAGATGCTTTGTGCTGTGTGTGTGTGTGTGTGTGTCGGTGCGTGTGTGTGTTTCACTATATGTGCATGTCAGTCTGTGCGTGTGTGTTCATCTGTCAGTCTGTGTATACGTCTGTGTATACGTGCGTGTTTGTGTGCGCGCGTCTGAGGACAAAGCCAGTCCCTGTTTGTTTCACAACGTGGATTGCACGCTTCCTTCCCCACATTACGACAGCGACAACGCTCTGAACACTCACCCAGAGCCATCCATTACACTAACTTTCACTTCATACAACTACCTGCAAACAGACTGAAGGGAAACTGCACTCTCAGTGTGATGCCCACTGCACAGATGGACACCAGCATATTGCTATCATCTCCAAACACAAACTGACCCACACGCAGAGCTCTGACCCCATGTGCCACCTCACAGCAAGTCCCTTCACTCATCACCAACTGTGTAAGTAGACCCACCTGCCCCCGAGCCCCTACACCCCCTCCCTATCTCTGTCACCCCCTCCAGCCCCTCCCTATCTGTCACCCCCTTCAGCCCCTACACCCTCTCCCTATCTCTGTCACCCCCGCCAGCCCCTCCCTATCTCTGTAACCCCCCCCCCCTCCGGCCCCTGTACCCCCTCCCTATCTCTGTCACCCCCTACAGCACCTCCCTATCTCTGTCACCCCCGCCAGCCCCTATACCCCCTCCCTATCTCTGTCACCCCCTCCAGCCCCTACACCCCCTCCCTATCTATCTTTCCCTCCAGCTTCTACACCCCCTCGCTACCACTGTCACCCCCTCTATCCCCTACACCCCCTCCCTATCTGTCACCCCCTCCAGCCCCGACACCCCCTCCCTATCTCTCACCCCCTCCAGCCCCAACACCCCCCTCTATCTCTATAACCCCCTTCAGCCTCTACACCCCCTCCCTATCTGTCTCTCCCTCCAATCCCTATACCCCCTCCCTATCTCTGTAACCCCCCTACACCCCCTCCCTATCTCTGTAACCCCCCTCCCTATCTCTGTAACCCCCCTACACCCCCTCCCTATCTCTGTCTCTCCCTCCAATCCCGGCCTCTGGAGCACCCCCCTTATTCCCATCTCCCTGTCACTAGGGGCCATGTCTCCAGTTGCCTGATGCCTGGAGATCGGGAATTCCCTCCGTCCTCCTCCTCCTCCATCGCCTTTCTCCTTCGCTAGGAAGCCGCACTCTGTTTTCTGAATTATTGTTTTCATCACTGTAGTGTCACAGCACAGAAACAGACCCTTCGGCCCAACCCGTCCATGCTGACCAGATATCCCAACCCAATCTAGTCCCACCTGCCAGCCCCCGGCCCATATCCCTCCAAACCCTTCCTATTCATATACCCATCCAAATGCCTCTTAAATGTTGTCATTGTACCAGCCTCCACCACATCCTCTGGCAGCTCATTCCATACACGTACCACCCTCTGTGTGAAAAAGTTGCCCCTAAGTCCCTTTTATATCTTTCCCCTCTCACCCTAAACCTATGCCCCTCTAGTTCTGGACTCCCCCACCCCAGGGAAAAGACTTTGTCTATTTATCCTATCCATGTCCCTCATAATTTTATAAACCTCTATAAGGTCACCCCTCAGCTTCCGACGCTCCAGGGAAAACAGCCCCAGCCTGTTCAGCCTCTCCCTGTAGCTCAGATCCTCCAACCCTGGCAACATTCTTGTAAATCTTTTCTGAATCCTTTCAAGTTTCACAACATCTTTCCAATAGGAAGGAGACCAGAATTGCACACAATATTCCAACAGTGGCCTAACCAATGTCCTGTACAGCCGCAACATGACCTCCCAACTCCTGTACTCAATACTCTGACCAATAAAGGAAAGCATACCAAACACCTTCTTCACTATCCTATCTACCTGCGACTCCACTTTCAAGGAGCTATGGACCTGCACTCCAAGGTCTCTTTGTTCAGCAACACTCCCTAGGACCTTACCATTAAGTGTATAAGTCCTGCTAAGATTTGCTTTCCCAAAATGCAGCCTCGCATTTATTTGAATCAAACTCCATCTGCCACTTCAGCCCATTGGCCCATCTGGTCCAGATCCTGTTGTAATCTGAGGTAACCGTCTTCACCGTCCACTACACCTCCAATTTTGGTCTCATCTGCAAACTTACTAACTGTCTCTCTTATGCTCGCATCCAAATCATTTATATAAATGTCAAAAAGTAGAGGACCCAGCACCGATCCTTGTGGCACTCCACTGGTCACAGGCCTCCAGTCTGAAAAACAACCCTCCACCACCACCCTCTGTCTTCTTCCTTTGAGCCAGTTCTGTATCCAAATGGTTAGTTCTCCCTGTATTCCATGAGATTGAACATAGAACAATACAGCACAGAACAGGCCCTTCGGCCCACAATGTTGTGCCGAACATTTGTCCTAGCTTAAGCACCTATCCATGTACCTATCCAATTGCCGCTTAAAGGTCACCAATGATTCTGACTCTGCCACTCCCACAGGCAGCGCATTCCACGCCCCCACCACTCTCTGGGTAAAGAACCTACCCCTGACATCCCCCCTATACCTTCCACCCTTCACCTTAAATTTATGTCCCCTTGTAACACTCTGTTGTACCCGGGGAAAAAGTCTCTGACTGTCTACTCTATCTATTCCTCTGATCATCTTATAAACCTCTATCATGTCACCCCTCATCCTTCGCCGTTCCAATGAGAAAAGGCCTAGCACTCTCAACCTATCCTCGTACGACCTATTCTCCATTCCAGGCAACATCCTGGTAAATCTCCTCTGCACTCTCTCTAAAGCTTCCACATCTTTCCTAAAATGAGGTGACCAGAACTGCACACAGTACTCCAAATGTGGTCTTACCAAGGTCCTATACACTGCAACATCACCTCACGACTCTTGAATTCAATCCCTCTGCTAATGAACACTAATACACCATAGGCTTTCTTACAAGCTCTATCCACCTGAGTGACAACTTTCAAAGAGCTATGAACATAGACCCCAAGATCCCTCTGCTCCTCCACCTTACTAAGAACCCTACCGTTAACCCTGTATTCCACATTCTTATTTGTCCTTCCAAAATGGACAACCTCACACTTGACAGGGTTGAACTCCATCTGCCACTCCTCAGCCCAGCTCTGCATCATATCTAAGTCCCTTTGCAGCCGACAACAGCCCTCCTCACTATCCACAACTCCACCAATCTTCGTATTGTCTGCAAATTTACTGACCCACCCTTTGACTCCCTCTTCCAAGTCATTAATAAAAATTACAAACAGCAGAGGACCCAGGACTGATCCCTGCGGAACTCCACTTGTAACTGGGCTCCAGGCTGAATATTTACCATCTACCTCCACTCTCTGACTTCGACCGGTTAGCCAGTTCTCTATCCAACTGGCCAAATTTCCCACTATCCCATGCCTCCTGACTTCCCGCATAAGCCTACCATGGGGAACCTTATCAAATGCCTTACTAAAATCCATGTACACTACATCCACTGCTCTACCCTCATCCACACGCTTGGTCACCTCCTCAAAGAATTCACTAAGACTTGTAAGGCAAGACCTACCCCTCACAAATCTGTGCTGGCTCTCCCTAATCAAGCAGTGTCTTTCCAGATACTCATAAATCCTATCCCTCAGTACCCTTTCCATTACTTTCTAACCTTGCTAACCAGTCTCCCATGGGGAACCTTGTTGAACGCCTTACTGAAGTCCATATAGATCAGATCCACCACTCTGCCCTCATCAATCCTCTTTGTTACTTCTTCAAAAAACTCAATCAAGTTTGTGAGACATGATGTCCCATGCACAAAGCCATGTTGACTATCCCTAATCAGTCCTTGCCTTTCCAAATACATGTACATCCTGTCCCTCAGGATTCCCTCCAACAACTTGCCCACCACCGAGGTCAGGCTCACTGGTCTATAGTTCCCTGGCTTGTCCTTACCACCTTTCTAAAACAGTGGCACCACGTTTGACAACCTCCAGTCTTCCGGCACCTCACCTGTGACTATCGATGATACAAATATCTCAGCAAGGGGCCCAGCAATCACTTCTCTAGCTTCCCACAGAGTTCTAGGGTACACCTGATCAGATCCTGGGGATTTATCAACCTTTATGTATTTTAAGACATCCAGCACTTCCACCTCTGAAATATAGACATTTTACAAGCTATCACTAGTTATTTCCCCATGTTCTCTATCTTCCATGTCCTTCTCCACAGTAAACACTTACGCAAAGTATTTGTTTAGTATCTCCCCCCTCTCCCCACATTGATCTTTAAGGGGCCCTATTCTCTCCCTTTTGTCCTTAGTGTATTTATAAAATCACTTTAGATTCTCCTCAGCCCTATTTATCAAAGCTATCTTATGTCCCCTTTTTGCCCTCCTGATTTCCCTCGAGTGTATTCTTACTGTCCTTATACTCTGAGGGATTCACTCGATCTATCCTGTCTATACCTGACATATGCTTCCTTCTTTTTCTTAACCAAACCCTCAATTTCTTTAGTCATCCAGCATTCCCTATACCTACCAGCCTTCCCTTTCACCCTGACAGGAATATACTTTCTCTGGATTCTTGTTATCTCATTTCTGAAGGCTTCCCATTTTCCAACCCTCCCTTTTACTTGCGAACATCTGCCCTCAATCAGCTTTTGAAATTTCTTGCCTAATACCGTCAAAATTGACCTTCCTCCAGTTTAGAACTTCAACCTTCAGATCTGTTTTTTTCCATCACCATTTTAAAACTAATAGAATTACGGTCGCTGGCCCAGGAGTGCTCCCCCACTGACACCTCAGTCACTTGCCCTGCCTTACTTATTCTTTTGTGGGATGTGGGGGTCACTGGCTGGGCACAGTATTTCTTGCCCCGGTCCCTAGTTGCCCCCTTAGGAAGGTGGGGGTGAGCTGCCTTACTGACCCACTGCAGTCTACGTGCTGTGGGTAGACCCACAATGTCCCTTAGGGAGGGAATCCCAGGATTCTGACCCAGCCACACTGAGGGAACGGCAAGATATTTCCAAGCTGAGATGATGAGTGGGGAACTTGCAGGGGGTGGTGTTCCCGTGTATCTGCTGCCCCTTGTCCTTCTGGATGGAAGTGGCCGTGGGTTTGGAAGTATGAGGATTGTTAGTGCACTTGCTACACATTCCGAATTGTCCCTGTGCATCCTGCTCCGGGCCTTTCGGAGGTCAGTTCAGAGTCAGCCATATTGTTGTGAGGTCTGGAGTCACGAGTAGGCCAGACTGGGTTAGATTTCCCCTCCCGAAAGGGCACTAGTGACCCAGATGGGTGTCTACAACCACTTGTCAATGGTTGGCATAGTCACCACCAATGATCAACTTCAAGTGAGCAGAGTTGGAATTTCAATGTGACCAGTTTCCTTAGTGGGATGTGAACTCTAAGAGCCAGACCGTTCTCCATGGGATGGCGATAATTGTGAAAACTGTACGTGTGCATTGGGTACGGGATTATACTCTGCTCAAACCTCTACCAAGATCAGGGTGCCAGGATCTATAAACCGTTGGAAGGCATTAACGGGGAATGGGTGGATTGTGTTATGGGGAAAGATTTAAGGGGGGGGCGAAAGTGTTATCAGATCGTGAAGGGTGGTACAGAGAGGACGTTCCCTGTCGCGGGAGAATCCACAATTCTGTGCTTTTAAAAATGGGGAGACGGGAATTTGGTCCCCTCAGATGGTTTGAGTTTCTGGAACAGCCTTCCTGAGGAGGAGGTGGGGACAACATCTATGAACAGCTTTGAGAGTGAGATGGGTGGGGGGGGGAGGCAGCTGGAGTGAAAGGTTACCCAGGGTAGGGTGAGGGGTCAGGTCAGCGGTGACCCTGTCAAACAGCAGGGTGGGTCCAAAAGGCCCCCCCACCTCCATCCCATACGCTCCCTGGCTATTCCACCATAGAGTGCGGCGTTCTTTCAGCACTGACACCATGGAGGGTCAGCCTGGAAGGTGGGGTTCAGATCCTCAAACTGACAAGGGTGAGGGGGGGGGAAAGTGTGTGAGAAATGGCAAAGGGCAGAGAGAGGAGGAGGAGGAGAGAGAGAGGACAGAAACAGCAAAAGAAACCGAAATAGAGAGATAAAAAGAGAGAGAGCAAGAGAGAGGTTTACAAACTGAACTACACTAACCTGGAACATACTGTTACTAATAAATCTGATTAACAAACTCATCCCTTCACCCAGGAACACTCACAAACATGTGCCAAGACCCTGCAGATTTGAAGGGTTAGAGATGGCACTGTGTAAACATGATAAGATCTGTATCGGTTAGAAAAGGAACAGAAGTGAGGTACAAACGGAAACAAGAGTGAGAACGAGAGAGAGAGGGGGACAGAGAGAGAGAGAGAGAGAGAGCTTCTGACTTCTCTATTCGCTCAGCGCTGCGTTTTAACAATGATAAAGCAAAGCCAACCTTAAACACATCACCGTATGTTCCACTGCCAATTCGCTGGATCAACTCAAACTCATCCATGGGGTTCTTGTCAGAGATGACCAGCTCCATCTCAGGGACATCGTAAAACACACTGTTCATCATGTGCAGGGGAAATCTCCGCCCAGGCAATCCCTCGCCTCCTCCCCAGGATTTCTTCCTTGGATTCTCCTCCACTCCAGGCACCGAGAATCGCAGGGCTCCCAATCACTCGAACATCGTGCCTGCAATATCTCGACTCTCACACACTGTTCCTGTTCCTGTCCTGCGCAGCAATGTGCCCAGTGACAAAGTCCCACACTCTCTCTGTCTCTCTCTCTCTCTCTGTCTAAGTGTGACACCTCCAGGTTGAACCCAGTCCCACCACAAGCTGCTTAGTGATACGTCTGCTCCTCCAGCTCTCGCCGTGCTGGGGGTCCACTCACACGCCCCCCGACCCTGAACCTACAGCACTTCACGCCAACCCTCTCTCTCATAACGCAGCAGCCAACAGGGGCACACAGAGAGATGGCAACTCACAGAAAACCACGACAGGTTGCATGACGGCAAGATAAACCAATGAAGGACTTACACACAGTTAATAACACACACACACACACACTCACAAAGATTGCTGGAAAAGCTCAGCAGGTCTGGCAGCATCCATGGAGAGAAATCGGAGTCAACATTTTAGGTTTGATGACTCTTCTGCAGAAAGGGAGTTAATTCCGATTTCTCTCCATGGATGCTGCCAGACCTGCTGAGCTTTTCCAACAATTGCTGTTTGTGTCCGATTTTCCAGCATTCGCAGCTCTCTTGTTTTTTGCTGGCACAGTTAATGGTGCTGGAGAGTGTGGGCAAACACAGAGAGACTCAGGAGTGAAGGCTCATTGTGCCCTGAAAGTGGAGTCGCAGATAGATAGGATCGTGAAGACGGTGTTTGGTATGCTTTCCTTTCTTGGTCAGAGTATTGAGTACAGGAGTTGGGGGGGTCATGTTGCAGCTGTACAGGACATTGGTTAGGCCACTGTTGGAATATTGTGTGCAATTCTGGTCTCCTTCCTATCGGAAAGATGTTGTGAAACTTGAAATGGTTCAGGAAAGATTTACAAGGATGTTGCCAGGGTTGGAGGATCTGAGCTACAGGGAGAGGCGGAACAGGCTGGGGCTGTTTTCCCTGGAGCGTCGGAGGCTGAGGGGTGACCTTATAGAGGTTTATAAAATTATGAGGGGCATGGATAGGATAAATAGACAAAGTCTTTTCCCTGGGGTGGGGGAGTCCAGAACTAGAGGGGCACAGATTTAAGGTGAGAGGGGAAAGATATAAAAGGGACCTGAGGGGAAACCTTTTCCCCCAGAGGGTGGTGTGTGTATGGAATGAGCTGCCAGAGGAAGTGGTGGAGGCTGGTACAATGACAACATTTAAGAGGCATCTGGATGGGTATATGAATAGGAAGGGTTTGGAGGGATATGGGCCGGGTGCTGGCAGGTGGGACTAGATTGGGTTGGGGATATCTGGGTCAGCATGGACGGGTTGGTGTGTGACTCTGTAATATCTGACCCAAGCGAGCATTCCCTCTGCGTTTGCCCTTTCAGGCTCCTTGCTGGCCAGGAGAGATCTCAGCCTGCGTTGGCAAGTCCCAGAGCAGGTCTTGCAGAATCGCCCCTTGCCAGCCATGCACAGCGAGATCCCACAGTGACCCTGCGCACCCTGTCATGATCAGAGGCGTGGGAGTGACCAACTGTCAGACTGGGCAGGGGGCAGCACACACGACCTAAAACACACCACGTCTTTCTTCATAAAAAAAAATTCTATTGTACAAAATACTGTTCATGAGCAGAGCAGAAAATCACAAAGTTCAGATCAGTCCCAGAGAGAGCCCACTGATGTGAACAGATCAGTCCCAGAGAGAGCCCACTGATGTGAACAAAATCAGTCCCAGATGTGAACAGATCAGTCCCAGAGAGAGCCCACTGATGTGAAGAAGCCTCAGTGACAGGGTGGACAGGACATCCCCGAGCGCTCGGAGCGCGATGCTAGGTGTCCAATGTTCACCCTAACCTTCACAGAATCACAATCCCCCATCACACTGGGATTTCACTGTGGGCAGAGAGTTCATACACCGTGTCGTCAGCTCACTGTGGGGGGGGGGAGACAGAGAGAGACTGCTCACTGTGGGGGGGGGGGAGACAGAGAGAGACTGCTCACTGTGGGGGGGGGGGGAGACAGAGAGAGACTGCTCACTGTGGGGGGGGGGAGACAGAGAGAGACTGCTCACTGTGGGGGGGGGACACAGAGACAGACTGCTCACTGTGGGGGGGGGGAGACAGAGAGAGACTGCTCACTGTGGGGGGGGGAGACAGAGAGAGACTGCTCACTGTGGGGGGGGGACACAGAGACAGAGACAGACTGCTCACGGTGGAAGGGGGAGACAGAGAGAGACTGCTCACTGTGGGGGGGGGACACAGAGACAGACTGCTCACTGTGGGGGGGGGAGACAGAGAGAGACTGCTCACTGTGGGGGGGGGAGACAGAGACAGAGACAGACTGCTCACGGTGGGGGGGGGGGGAGAAACAGAGACAGACTGCTCACTGTGGGGGGGGAGACACAGAGACAGAGACAGACTGCTCATTGTGGGGGGGGGACACACAGGGACAGACTGCTCACTGTGGGGGGGGACAGAGACAGACTGCTCACTGTGGGGGGGGGGGCACAGAGACAGAGACAGACTGCTCACTGTGGGGGGGGGGAGACAGACTGCTCACTGTGGGGGGGGGACAGAGACAGACTGCTCACTGTGGGGGGGGGACAGAGACAGACTGCTCACTGTGGGGGGGGGACACAGAGACAGACTGCTCACTGTGGGGGGGGGGACAGAGACAGACTGCTCACTGTGGGGGGGGACACAGAGACAGACTGCTCACTGTGGGGGGAGGGACACAGACAGACTGCTCACTGTGCGGGGGGGGGAGACGCAGAGACAGACTGCTCACTGTGGAGGGGGGAGACAGAGACAGACTGCTCACTGTGGGGGGGGGACAGAGACAGACTGCTCACTGTGGGGGGGGACACAGAGACAGACTGCTCACTGTGAGGGAGGGGGACACACAGAGACAGACTGCTCACTATGGGGGGGGGGAAGACAGAGACAGACTGCTCACTGTGGGGGGGGAGACAGAGACAGACTGCTCACTGTGGGGGGGGGACACAGAGACAGACTGCTCACTGTGGGGGGGGACACACAGAGACAGACTGCTCATTGTGGGGGAGGGGGACACACAGAGACAGACTGCTCACTGTGGGGACACACACACACACAGACAGACTGCTCACTGTGGGGGGGGGACAGAGACAGAGACAGTCTGCTCACTGTGGGGGGGGGATAGAGACAGAGACAGACTGCTCACTGTGGGGGGGGGGGACAGAGACAGAGACAGTCTGCTCACTGTGGGGGGGGGGACAGAGACAGAGACAGACTGCTCGCTGTGGGGGGTGGGGGGGACGGGCGGTGACCACTGCCCCATCTCAGAGGCTGAGACTCAGACACTGTCCGGGAGGACGGCCATATCTCCATCAGCAGCAGAACTGGACCATCACTGATTCTCTCTGCCCGCTCACCCCCTCACCCTCCTGCCCCACTATCTCACCCTCCTTTCCCCCCCCCCCCCCCCCCCCCGCCCCTCCTCCCGGCTGCCTACAGTGACTTGCGTTGCCTCTTCATGAAGGACAGGGTGTAGTCGCTGGCTGAGCTGAGTTTGAGCTTCTTCAGCTGAACCTGGGACTGGGCAGTGAGCTGCAGTTTGATGGCACTGGAGTTGATCTTCAGAGCAGTCAGCAGCTCCTTCATGCCTTTCATCTTCTCACTGTGGAAGGTGACACAGGCACCCCCTGGGGCAGGGGCAGGGGCAGGGGCAGGCGTGGGGGCAGCTGGCACAGGAGGGGGGACACTCCGCTGGCTGGGGGCCGAACGCCGACGCTCCACAATCTTCTCGGACAGGAATTTCTTCATGGGAGGGGGCTCCTCAGCCTTGGACTCCCGGCGGGGACCACGCCTCCGAGCGTCACGGGAATCATCACTGTGCTGGTCATCGTCCTCGGTGGGCTCGGCCTCTTTCACAATGATCGTCACCTTGTGACGCACCTACAGTGAGGGCACAGCGGCTCAGGAGACAGCACTGAGGCAACGATCCCACTGACCCTCCCACAGTGCCCACTCCCTCAGCACTGACCCTCCCACAGTGCCCGCTCCCTCAGCACTGACCCTCCCACAGTGCCCACTCCCTCAGCACTGACCCTCCCACAGTGCCCACTCCCTCAGCACTGACCCTCCCACAGTGCCCCCACCTCAGCACTGACCATCCCACAGTGCCCCCTCCCTCAGCACTGACCATCCCACAATGCCCCCTCCCTCAGCACTGACTCTCTGACAGTGCCCACTCCCTCAGCACTGACCCTCCGACAGTGCAGCACTCCCTCAGCACCGACCCTCCGACAGTGTTCGCTCCCTCAGCGCTGACCCTCCGACAGTGCCCACTACCTCGGCGCTGACCATCCGACAGTGCCCATTCCCACAGCACTGACTCTCCGACAGTGCCCACGCCCTCAGCACTGACTCTCCGACAGTGCCCACTCCCTCAGCACTGACCCTCCGACAGAGCCCACTCCCTCAGCACTGACTCTCTGACAGAGCCCATTCCCTCACCACCGACCCTCCAACAGTGCCCACTCCCTCAGCGCTGACCCTCCCACAATGCCCGCTCCCTCAGCGCTGACCCTCTGACAGTGCCCACTCCCTCAGCGCTGACCCTCCCACAATGCCCGCTCCCTCAGCGCTGACCCTCTGACAGTGCCCACTCCCTCAGCGCTGACCCTCACACAGTGCCCACTCCTTCAGAGCTGACCCTCTGACAGTGCCCATGCCCTGAGCACTGACCCTCCGACAGTGCCCACTCCCTCGGCACTAACCCCCCCGACAGTGCCCACTCCCTCAGCGCTGACCCTGGGACAGTGCCCACTCCCTCAGCGCTGACCCTGGGACAGTGCCCACTCCCTCAGCACTGACCCTGGGACAGTGCCCACTCCCTCAGCGCTGACCCTGGGACAGTGCCCACTCCCTCAGCGCTGACCCTGGGACAGTCGGTGGTTACCTGTCCATCGAACTTGCTGATGGACTGCACGAGGAAGGTGGCCCAGCCGACGTGAAGGACCGGGGTGGAGCTGCCCTCCTCCCACTTACAGATGCCATCATAGAAACGCAGCAGCTGAGCGAAGCTGTCCGGGTCCTGCAGGGCTGTGCTGCCTACCGCCTGGCCTTGGGCAACCTGCAGGGACAACACCTCCTGTCAGTAACTCCTCCCTCTTCAACCCGGGGGGGGGCAAGGGGGGAGTGGGGAGAGTGTGGAGGGGGAGAGTGTGGGGGGGGGGGGAGAGTGTGGGGGGGGGAGAGTGTGGGGGGGGGGGAGAGTGTGGGGGGGGGGAGAGTGTGGGGGGGGGGAGAGTGTGGGGGGGGAGAGTGTGGGGGGGGGAGTGTGGGGGGGGGAGAGTGTGGGGGGGGGAGAGTGTGGGGGGGGGGAGAGTGTGGGGGGGAGAGTGTGGGGGGGAGAGTGTGGGGGGGAGGAAAGTGTGGGGGGGGAGAGCGTGGGGGGGAGAGCGTGGGGGGGGAGAGCGTGGGGGGGGAGAGCGTGTGGGGGGGAGAGAGAGTGTGGGGGGGAGAGAGTGTGGGGGGGAGAGAGTGTGGGGGAGAGAGTGTGGGGGGGAGAGAGTGTGGGGGGGAGAGAGTGTGGGGGAGAGAGTGTGGGGGGGGAGAGTGTGGGGGGGAGAGTGTGGGGGGGGGAGAGTGTGGAGGGGGAGAGTGGAGGGGGAGAGAGTGGAGGGGGAGAGAGTGGAGGGGGAGAGAGTGGAGGGGGAGAGAGTGGAGGGGGAGAGAGGGGGAGAGAGTGGAGGGGGAGAGAGTGGAGGGGGAGAGAGTGGAGGGGGAGAGAGGGGGAGAGAGAGAGAGAGAGAGAGAACAGAGTAGCAAGGGTGGTGCCAGAGATTCTCAGAGACAGATAGACAGAGACAGACAGGAATAAGAGTGAAGCAGACAGACAGGTCGAGAGAAGGGGATCTCCTGTCGAGGGAGGAACACATGGAGAGATGGAGGACTGTGAGAGAGGAGGCAGTGAAACTCTGAACTCAAACTGCATTGTTTAAAGGTCAATCCCTGTGAGGAGGACAGAAGGAAAGAGAAAGGTGACAAAGCCGGGGGATGTGCTGTGGAGGATTCAACTATCGTGAGCTCTGGCCCTCTCCCTCTCGCTGGGGAACTGACTGCTGCTGGGAGCAAGGGGCCTGGGGCTGAGGGTGGGAATGTCACTGGCTCAGTAAAGCAGGAACCCGGGACTGAGAGACTGGGGCCAGGGTTTCAAACACAGCAGCTGGTGAGGTTTCAATTCAACTCATCAAAGCCATCACTGAAAACTGCTCTCTGTGCAGACCCTTGGTCCTATCTAGTCTACGCTGACAAAACCTACTCTCGCCCCACTTTCCTGCACCACACCCATGGCCTTGGATGCTTGGACATTTCCAGAGCTCATCCGAGTCCATTTTAAAAGTTTCCCACCTTAACCTCGCGCCCCCCCCCCCCCTCAGGCTGAACATTGCACCCCCCCCACCCTCTGAGTGAAACAACCTTTCCTCAAATCCTCCCTGCCCCTCCTGCCTTTCACCTTAAAATGATGCCCCACCCCGCCCCCATAACTGAGGGGAACAGCAGCTTCCTGTCCACCCAGCCCATGCCCCTCATAATCTTATACCCCTCTCTCAGGAAGCCCCCTCAGCCTTCCCCGCTCTAAGGGGAGCAGCCCGAGCTGACCCAGCCCCTCTCTGTCACTGAACTGCTCCATCCCGGGCAGTATCCTGGTGAATCTCCCTCTGCATCCCACCGCCCTCCTGGAGAGCAGAGACTGGAACTGCACACTGTCCTCCAGCTGAGGCCTGGACAGCTCGGACATAACCTCCCTCTGCTCTTACAGTCTGTGCCAAGGCTGAGAAAGGCAAGGGTCCCACACACCTCCTTAACTACACTCCTAACCTGTCCAGCTGCCTTCAGGGATCTGTGGACAAGCGTCCCAAATCCCTATGAGCTTCCACGTGTCCCGCCATTCACTCAGGACTCCCTCATGTTGTTACTTCGCCCAAACGGCACCATGTCCCACTTACCAGGGTCAAACTCCAATCTGCCGCTGACCTGCCCACATGACCAGTTCATCTATACCTTCCTGCAACCAAAGACCTTTCTCCTCACTGTCTGCTCCCCAGCCAATCATCCACAGACATACCCATCATCACCCCAGCCACATTCTCCCCACCACTGAGTCATAGGGGACCTAGCACTGATCCCTGTGGTAACACCACTGGACACCAGCCTCCGGTCACACAGTCTGCTCCAGCACCCCCCCCTCTGCCTCCTGCCACTAAACCAGCTGGCCAAACTTATCCCGGACTCCATGTGCTTAACCTTCTTTATCAGTCTCCCACGTGGGGCCTTATCAAAGGCTTTGCTAATATCCACATAAACAACATCAGCTCCCCCCCCCCCCATTCTCATCCACAAACCAGGTCACCTCAGGGCCATAGTCAAACAGCTCAGAAACAGACCCTTCGGCCCAACCAGCCTGTGCCGACCCTAACCCCAAACTAAACTAGTCCCAGCTGCCTGCTCCTGGCCCATCTCCCTCCAACCCTTTCCTATCCAGGTCCTTATCCAAATGTACCCCCACCCACCACTCCCTCAGGAAGTTCACTCCACACACAGACCACCCTCTGGGTAAAAGATTTGCCCCTCAGGTCTTTTTTAAATCTCTCCCCTCTCACCTTAAAAACGTGTCTTGTAATCCCCCACCCTGGGGAACAGACACCTCCCATTAACCCTATCCAGGCCCCTCATGGTTTTATAAACCTTCGAGGAGAAAGTGAGGACTGCAGATGTTGGAGATCAGAGCTGAAAATGTGTTGCTGGAAAAGCGCAGCAGGTCAGGCAGCATCCAAGGAGCAGGAGAATCCTTGGGAAGAAGGGCTTATGCCCGAAACGTCGAATCTCCTGTTCATTTTATAAACCTCTCAACCTCCTGCACTCCAGCAAGAAATCTCCCAGCCTCTCCCTGTAACTCAACCCTTCCATACCTGACAGCGTGCTGGTAAATCTCTCCTGAACCCCCCCCCTCCAGCTTGGTCACCCTCCCTGGAAAGTTCAAGACCTAACCTCTCTCTGACAATGTCCCTGATCAGAGCTTGTCGCTCTATGTGGAGACTTAATGCTCCCCTTCGAAAAGGTCAGCAGCAGCTCTCCTCCCGGTGATGTGAGACTCGGTAATTCCCTGCATTTATGTTTCCCGCCTTCCTGGAGAATGGGAACCATGTCGGGCTGTCCTCCGATAGTTACCCAGTGGCCACAAGGGAATATCCTCAAACTATCATCAGCTGTTCTGAAAAACCCATGAGGTTGACACACCACCTCCATGTGGGAGGGAAATCGGCCGAGCTGAGAAGGCTGGTCTTCACGTAACTCCAGACCCACAGCAATGGGCTTGTGTCCTGGCAGCCCTGAGATTTCTGTGGGCTTTTGCTCACAGCTCCAGGGAGAGTGATGCTGGCCAACAGCTGCTGACCTGAGCAGGAAAGGCACGACAGATCGGTCAGGTCATGGCAAAACACGCACAGGGAAACGCTGCACAGCACGATTCTGCAGGTATACCTCAGCAGCACTCTCGCCATCCCCTCGGTCCTCCGAGCTTTCAGCCATGCTGGCCATCTCCTTGATGAGATTGGGAATGATGTCGTTCGCTATGTCAAAGAACTCCTTGTAAATTTCCTCATCCTCCCTGCAATAATTATAACTGAGAAAGGGAGGGAGACACAGACAACAGAGAGGAAATGAAGGGAACAGCGTTAGAAACCTGGCTGAGACAGACCGGGTATTGTCCGAGAGTCAGTGCTGAGGGAGCCCCGCATTGTCTGAGGGTCAGCGCTGAGGGAGCGCCACACTGTCCGAGGGTCAGCGCTGAAGGAGTGCCGCACTATCCGAAGGTCAGCGCTGAGGGAGCGCGGCACTGTCCAAGGGTCAGCGCTGAAAAAGACCACACTGTACCCGAGGGTCAGCGCTGAGGGAGCGGCCACACTGTCAGAGGGTCAGCGCTGAGGGAGAGCCCGCACTGTCCTAGGGTCAGCGCTGAGGGAGCGCCCGCACTGCCCAGGGTCAGTGCTGAGGGAGCGCCCGCACTGTCGGAGGATCTGTGCTGAGGGAGCGCCGCACTGTCGGAGTGTCAGCGCTTACAGAGCATCCACACTGTCCGAGGGTCAGCGCTGAGGGAGCACCACACTGTCGGAGGGTCAGTGCTGAGGGGGTGGGCACTATCGGATGGTCAGCACTGTGGGAGTGGGCACTGTCGGAGGGTCAGTGCTGAGGGAGTGAGCACTGTCGAAGGGTCAGTGCCGAGGGAGTGGGCCCTGTCGGAGGGTCAGTGCTGAGGGAGCGGGCACTGTCGGAGGGTCAGTGCTGAGGGAGCGGACACTGTCAGATGGCCAGTGCTGAGGGAGTGGGTACTGTCAGAGGGTCAGCGCTGAAGGATCGAGCACTGTCGGAGCGTGAGTGATGAGGGAGTGGGCACTGTCGGAGGGTCAGTGCTGAGGTAGCGGGCACTGTCCGAGGATCAGCGCTGAGGGAGTGCCGCATGTCTGAGGGTCAGCGCTGAGGGAGTGCCCACACTGTCCGAGGGTCAGTGCTGAGGGAGCGGGCAATGTCAGAGGGTCAGCGCTGTGGGAGTGGGCACTGTCCGAGGGTCAGCGCGGAGGGAGTGAGCACTGTCGGAGTGGACGCTGTCGGAGTGTCAGTGCTGAGGGAGCGGGCACTGTTGGAGTGTCAGTGCTGAGTGAGCGGGCACTGTTGGAGGATCAGTGCTGAGAGAGTGGGCACTGTCGGAGGGTCAGTGCTGAGGGAGTGGGCACTGTCGGAGGGTCAGTGCTGAGGGAGCGGGCACTGTCGGAGGGTCAGTGCTGAGGGAGCGATCGCTGTGGGAGGTGCTGCCCTTCTGATGAGACATCAAACCAAGATCGCGCCTGCCCTTTCGGGGTGGGGGTGGGGGGGGGAGGTGATGATGGTAAAACATGCTGTGGTGACTATTAGCAGAAAAGCAGGTGGAGGAGAGCTCCTCTGTACCGAAGAGGACAGGCAGCGATGGACTCACTCCTGGATGACTGTGGCTGCATCGCCCCAGGAGGCTAGAGCATCCTTCACATTCTTGTTGCGACAGAAGTAGCTGGCCAAGTAGACGTAGGGGTAGACGTGCTCGTTATTGTAATGCTGCTTTGCTGAGGAAATGGCCTGTGTAACAAGAAACAAGATGAGGAAACGAAACCAAACAAACAAAGAACTGGAGGTTTACAGGTACAGTGAGAAGTAACCAGTGTAGAGGGAGCTTTACTCTCTGTCCAACCTGGTGCTGTACCTATCATAGAACAACAAATGCCCTTCTGCAGAGCAGGGACAGTGCAACTCAGTTCCCATCGGTGGATTGGTAAATCACTGGGTGAACATCCTGGAATTCCCTCCCTCATCGTCTCCTGTTCCTTTTTTCTCATTTCACACCACGAGAGGAGGTGGGACTTATACAGTCATAGGGATGTACAGATGGACCCTTCGGTCCACCCTGTCCGTGCCGACCAAATATCCCAACCCAATCTAGTCCCACCTGCCAGCACCCGGCCCATATCCCTCCAAACCCTTCCTATTCATATACCCATCCGAATGCCTCTTAAATGTTGTCATTGTACCAGCCTCCACCACTTCCTCTGGCAGCTCATTCCATACACGTACCACCCTCTGTGTGAAAACGTTGCCCCTCAGGTCTCTTTTATATCTTTCCCCATTCACCCTAAATCTATGCCCCTCTAGTTCTGGACTCCCCCACCCCAGGGAAAAGACTTTGCCTATTTATCCTATCCATGCCCCTCAATTTTGTAAACCTCTATAAGGTCACCCCTCAGCCTCTGACGCTCCAGGGAAAACAGCCCCAGCCTCTCCCTGTAGCTCAGATCCTCCAACCTTGGCAACATCCTTGTAAATCTTTTCTGAACCCTTCCAAGTTTCACAACATCTTTCCGATAGGAAGGAGACCAGAATTGCACACAATATTCCAACAGTGGCCTAACCAATGTCCTGTACAGCCGCAACATGACCTCCCAACTCCTGTACTCAATACTCTGACCAATAAAGGAAAGTATACCAAATGCCTTCTTCACTATCCTATCTACCTGCGACTCCACTTTCAAGGAGCTATGAACCTGCACTCCAAGGTCTCTTTGTTCAGCAACACCCCTTAGGACCTTACCATTAAGTGTATAAGATTTGCTTTCCCAAAATGCAGCACCTCACATTTATCTGAATTAAACTCTATCTGCCGCTTCTCAGCCCATTGGCCCATCTGGTCCAGATCCTGTTGTAATCTGAGGTAACCCTCTTCGCTGTCCACTCCACCTCCAATGTTGGTGTCATCTGCAAACTTACTAACTGTACCTCACATCCAAATCATTTATGTAAATGACAAAAAGTAGAGGACCCAGCACCGATCCTTGTGGCACTCCACTGGTCACAGGCCTCCAGTCTGAAAAACAACGCTCCACCACCACCCTCTGTCTTCTACCTTTGAGCCAGTTCTGTATCCAAACCTCAGGTCCTCTTGGTCCAGGGGGAGGGATTCTACCACTGCACCACAAGAGGGCCCTGAATGGGTAGTCCGGATTTGTGGGATTTTTTCATTAAACTAATTTTCTCAGCGATCTGTTCAGAGATATTATTAAATACCTCTGGAGCAGGTGGGAGGTGAACCGGAGTCCTCCCGAGCGAAGGTGAGGAAATTACCGGGGGCCCCATTTATCCTTTTCTTCCTTTCACTTATTTCTTTTTATGGAGCCAAATAACGGCCCTTGTTTTAACGCATTGTGGGTCTACCCACAGCACCTGGACTGCAGCGGTTCAAGAAGGCAGTTAGCCCCCACCGTCTCAAGGGGGGAGCAACTAGGGACGGGGGCAGTGAATCCTGGGCCCAGCCGATGAGGCCTGCATTCTACAAAGGAGTAAGAAAAGGGGAGCTGTGTACCTCGTGGTAAAGTGTCAATGGATCCGGTCTGTTCGGCATCGGTTCCAACTCCTCCAAGTCTGCGAGGTTCCCCAGTGCCATTGGGTATCTACCGCAGAGAGAGAGAAAAAAGAAGCACTCAGAAATCGCCGTCCCCCTCGCAATCGGCCCTCACACAGTAGAATCACCGCTGCATTGACGGGGGAGGGGGGGGGGAATGGGCTGACTCCTGCTCCTGTTTCTTATTGGTAGGTTCACACGATCCGCAGGACCACCCCAGGATTTCACAAAGCCCTCTCCCCGTCCGTGAAGCGAACGCAGCTACACGTTTACCCCCAGACTTCCACAGAAAGCGCTCTTTGCTGACTCCGTCCACCACATTCAACCCGAGTCTCACAGAGCATTGAGTGGGACGGAGATAGGCCAGCCAGGGTTCCTACATCACAGCCCCGATCTCACTGAATGGGGGCTGAATGGTCTCCTCCAGGTCCTACAATCGGCCCATCAAGTCCACACCAACCCTCCAGAGGGCATCCCACCCACACCAATCCCCTTACCCTATCCCTGTAACCCTGCATTCCACATGGTTAATACACTGAGTCGATTGGCCATGGGGAATTGTCCCATAGTGTCCAGGGATGTGCAGGTTAGGGTGGATTGGCCATGGGAAATTGTCCCATAGTGCCCAGGGATGTGCAGGTTACAACGGATTGGCCGTGGGAAATTGTCCCATAGTGCCCAGGCATGTGCAGGTTAGGGTGGATCGGCCATGGGGAATTGTCCCATAGTGCCCAGGGAGGTGCAGGTTAGGGTTGATTGGCCGTGGGAAATTGTCCCATAGCGCTCAGGGATGTGCAGGTTAGGGTGGATTGGCCATGGGAAATTGTCCCATAGTGACCGGGGATGTACAGGTTAGGGTGGATTGGCCATGGGAAATTGTCCCATAGTGCCCGGGGATGTGCAGGTTAGGGTGGATTGGCCGTGGGAAATTGTCCCATAGTGCCCAGGGATGTGCAGGTTAGAACGGATTGGCCGTGGGAAATTGTCCCATAGTGCCCAGGGATGTGCAGGTTAGGGTGGATTGGCCATGAGAAATTGTCCCATAGTGCCCAGGGATGTGCAGGTTAGGATGGATTGGCCATGGGAAATTGTCCCATAGTGACCGGGGATGTACAGGTTAGGGTGGATTGGCCATGGGAAATTGTCCCATAGTGCCCAGGGATGTACAGGTTAGGGTTGATTGGCCATGGGGAATTGTCCCATAGTGCCCAGGGATGTGCAGGTTAGGGTGGATTGGCCATGGGAAATTGTCCCATAGTGTGCAGGCTAGGTTGGTTAGTCATGGGAAATTCAGGGTTATGGGGATGGGGGGAGGGGGTTGGGTTTGGGTGGGATGCTCTTTGGAGATTTGGAGTGGATTCAATGGGCCAAAAGGCCTGCTTCCACACTGTCGGTAGTCTATGTAAGTAGCTATGGGCCAAGTGCTGGAAAATGGGATTAGTGCAGATAGCTCAGGGTGGATCCTTCCTGCTGTGTGACTGTGATTTGCCACATCTCTGTTCGCTACCTTAACTGATCGATATCTCTTAAGAAGCTCACGTCCTCTCAACATTAACATCTTTTGCCTCAGCCTATCCCCAGCACTAACCCCCGGGGCACTGCACTGGTGACATCCTGCCAACCTGCAATAGCCCTATTGCTGTGGATCCACAGAGAATCTTCTATCCACACCTCTACACTGTTAACTTTCACTTCCCGCAATAACAATTGGGAAAAACCTTCCGGATGTCCGAGTACGACACATCCCACCCTGAGCCATAGCATAATTCAAAGAATTCCCATAACCTGATTAAACGGGATTTCCCTTTCACTAAACCATGTAGACTCAGCCTGATTAGCTCGAATGCATTGAAGGACCCTGCTGTAACCTCTTTAATAATACCTTCTAACCTTTTCCCTCCGACAGATGTTAACCGGGCCTGTGGACTCCCGCTTTCTGTCTCCCTTCTGGAGGTGTCTCTTAAAGGGAGAAACTTTCATTTCACTCAGCGGGACAGCTCGTTTAACCTCTGCTCTGAAAGGGAAAGGTCCCCTCTATGTTCCCCAGCAGCTCAGCGCACAGGGAGTATTTCTCAAAGAGCTTATGAAGGACAGGGGCACGTCTCTCTCGCTATATTCTGTCTGCATTTACTGTGCTGCCCCCGTTGGAGTCAGTGGGGGGAGCCGAGGGGTGATCCGGAGGCACGGTAACACTCACTTGCTCAGGTGCCCAAGGTCGTACAACAGCCACAGGAGGTGCTGAAAGAGGAAGAGAAGCAACAGAATTAGCCCTGGGAATCGTCCATTCAGGAACCCCTCTCTGAACCCACCCGCCTCCAATCTGCTCCTTAGTGAGACCCTCAACATGCGAGGGGAACGTGTGACCCGCTCTCCCCACCCCGGAAGAGATCAAGAAGAATCATGTTGATACATACTGGGGGGGGTATATTCTTTATGCATTCATGGGATGAGGCTGGGCCCAGCATTTATTGCCCATCCCTAATTACCCAGAGGGCAGCCCAGAGTCAGCCACATTGATATGGGTCTGGAGTCACGTGTAGGCCCAGACCAGGTAAGGATGGCAGCTTCCTTCCCTAGAGGACATCAGTGAACCTGAATAAACACACAAGGGACAGAGGAATAGGAGCTTATTTTTGGGGGGAGGGGATGGAACTGGGAAGAGATGCATGAACGTTTGAACATTCTTTATCCCACGCAACTCTCAACAGGCAAATAAACTCAATTATCTTTGACTGAGTTCGGGGTCGCCCTTGTCTGATCTCCTGGTCCCGAGGGGGGGGTGGGTCCAAACTTGCTTGGTATCGCTCCGGAGGGATGTTTCAAATTGCATTTGAAGTTTCGTTCAGATACACGCTGCCACCCGCAGGTACACACGCTGCTTGGGTCCTGGTGCTGCCCGCACCCCTCCCCAATAATTGCCCCTTCCTAAGTCAAACCGGGCAGTGAGCCGTTCTCCAGCTGATCGGCTGCAGGGGGGCATCGGGAACCAGAGCTGGGTGGGCAGCCGATGGGTCTGAGACTTCCCACACCAACACGTTCTCTCCTCCTCCCCCCTACCCTGCCCCACGCGAGCCTCTGACCTGTTGCAGCTGCAGCAGTTCCACGCTGTCCGTGTGGTGGTCGATCGATGGGTTAATGGCGCACACCATGAGCGCCACCTCCATCTTGCGGTCACACTTCAGGTAGGAGCCCTTCAGGTACAGCCAGCTCTGCGCCGAAACAGACAACACCGCCGGGTTAACCAGGGAAAGGGCGAGCTACAGACCGGAGCGACCGGCGAAACAGGCCTGCCTCGCGCACACGAGGGACAGCAGCGGGAGACCACTCGGCCCCTTCAGCCTCAACGTGACTGTGATTGATAGTCACACAGCACGGAAACGCACTCTTCGGTCCATCATTCCAACCCTAACCCCAAACTAAACCAGTCCCACCCACCTGCTCCTAGCCCATATCCCTCAAAATCTTTCCTCTTCACAGAGAGTCAGAGAGCACAGAGACAGGCCCTTCAGCCCCAAACTGGTCCAAAATATCCATCCGTTCTAACCCCATTTCCCTGCACTTGGGCCCATCTCCTTCGAATCCTTTCCTACCTGTACTTATCCAGACTGTTTTTAAACATTAACTATGCTCGTACCCACCACTTCCTCTGGAATTTCACTCCACACATGAACTATCCTCTGTGTAAAAAAAATTGCCCCTCGTAATTTAAATCTCTCTGCTCTCACCTTAAAAACAGGCCCCCCCAGTCTTGATCACAACTTTCAACATCACTGAGCTGCCTGTCCTCCAGCTCCCTCCATCCCCTCAGACACCAAGGATCTGTCTAATCCAAGGGAATGCCATTGGGAATTCCAAAGATTCCCAACGACACACCCCGCTCCCAGCTCACTCCTAAATACACCCAAAGGAACTAGAGTAGGCCATTCAGCCCTTCCAGCCTATTCCATTGGATCATGGCAGATCTGATCCAAACACCAGCTCTCCATTCTCCACCCCCCAGAATCCATCACTCCTTTAACAATCTAGAATCGACAACCTCTACTTTCTGCACATTTACACATTCGGCAACCACTGCCTTTTGAGGAAGGGAATTCTAAAGACTCTCACTGCTCACGGTTAAAAAAGGGATCAGCCTCTCACCCATAGAAAGTAGTCCCTCCTCCCCTGACCCGTTCTAGATTCCCCTGACCAACAGGAACAATGCCAGACCGTCAAAACTTCTGTCTCAATGCAACTGCCCCACCTCATTCTAAATGCCAGAGACACACACACATAGATACATGTGCCAACAGATACACATAAACACACACACGCACACGCAGACAGATACGCGCACACATGCACGTGCAGACAGATACACGTACACATGCATGTGCAGACGTACGCGTACACACGCATGTGCAGACAGATACGCGTACACATGCACGTGCAGATACGCGCGCACACACGTGCAGACAGATACGCGCACACACGCATGTGCAGACAGATAAGCGCACACACGCATGTGCAGACAGATAAGCGCACACACGCATGTGCAGACAGATACGCGCGCACACGCATGTGCAGAGATACGCGCGCACACGCATGTGCAGAGATACGCGCGCACACGCATGTGCAGACAGATCCGCGCACACACGAACGTGCAGACAGATCCGCGCGTGCACACGCATGTGCAGACAGATATGCGCGTACATGCACGTGCAGACAGATACACGTGCGCACGTACCTGCAGACAGATACGCGCGCACACGTGCAGACAGATACACGCGCACACGCACCTGCAGACAGATACGCGCGCACACGCACCTGCAGCCATACAGGCGCACACGCACCTGCAGACAGATACACGCGCACACGCACCTGCAGACAAATACGCGCGCACACGCACCTGCAGACTGATACGCGCACACGCACCTGCAGACTGATACGCGCACACGCACCTGCAGACTGATACGCGCACACGCACCTGCAGACTGATACGCGCACACGCACCTGCAGACTGATACGCGCACACACGCACCTGCAGACTGATACGCGCACACGCACCTGCAGACTGATACGCGCACACGCACCTGCAGACTGATACGCGCACACGCGCACCTGCAGACAGATACGCGCACACACGCACCTGCAGACAAATACGCGCGCACACGCACCTGCAGACTGATACGCGCACACGCACCTGCAGACTGATACGCGCACACGCACCTGCAGACTGATACGCGCACACGCGCACCTGCAGACAGATACGCGCACACACGCACTGCAGACTGATATGCGCACGCACCTGCAGACAGATACGCGCGCACACATGTGCAGACAGATACACGCGCACACGCACCTGCAGACTGATACGCGCACACACGCACCTGCAGACTGATACGCGCACACATGCACGTGCAGACAGATACACGCGCACACGCACCTGCAGACTGATACGCGCACACACGCACCTGCAGACTGATACGCGCACACACGCACCTGCAGACTGATACGCGCACACACGCACCTGCAGACAGATACGCGCACACACGCACCTGCAGACTGATACGCGCACACACGCACCTGCAGACTGATACGCGCACACACGCACCTGCAGACTGATACGCGCGCACACGCACCTGCAGACTGATACACGCACACACACACCTGCAGACTGATACGCGCACACACGCACCTGCAGACTGATACGCGCACACACGCACCTGCAGACAGATACGCGCACACGCGCACCTGCAGACAGATACGCGCACACGCGCACCTGCAGACTGATACGCGCGCGCACGCACCTGCAGACTGATACGCGCACACACGCACCTGCAGACTGATACGCGCACACACACACCTGCAGACAGATACGCGCGCACACGCACCTGCAGACTGATACGCGCACACACGCACCTGCAGACTGATACGCGCACACACACACCTGCAGACTGATACGCGCACACACACCTGCAGACAGATACGCGCACACACGCACCTGCAGACAGATACGCGCACACACGCACCTGCAGACTGATACACGCGCACACGCACCTGCAGACTGATACGCGCACACACGCACCTGCAGACAGATACGCGCGCACACGCACCTGCAGACTGATACGCGCACACACACACCTGCAGACAGATACGCGCACACACGCACCTGCAGACTGATACGCGCACACACACACCTGCAGACAGATACGCGCACACACGCACCTGCAGACAGATACGCGCACACACGCACCTGCAGACTGATACACGCGCACACGCACCTGCAGACTGATACGCGCACACACGCACCTGCAGACTGACACGCGCGCGCACGCACCTGCAGACAGATATGCGCACACGCGCACCTGCAGACTGATACGCGCACACGCGCACCTGCAGACTGATACGCGCACACGCGCACCTGCAGACTGATACGCGCACACACGAACCTGCAGACAGATACGCGCGCACACACACCTGCAGACAGATACGCGCACACACGCACCTGCAGACAGATACGTGCACACACGCACCTGCAGACAGATACGCGCACACACGCACCTGCAGACTGATACGCGCACACGCGCACCTGCAGACTGATACGCGCACACACGCACCTGCAGACTGATACGCGCGCACACGCACCTGCAGACTGATACGAGCGCACACGCACCTGCAGACTGATACGCGCACACGCGCACCTGCAGACTGATACGCGCACACACGCACCTGCAGACTGATACGCGCACACGCGCACCTGCAGACTGATACGCGCACACACACACCTGCAGACAGATACGCGCACACACGCACCTGCAGACTGATACGCGCACACACGCACCTGCAGACAGATACGCGCACACACGCACCTGCAGACAGATACGCGCACACACGCACCTGCAGACAGATACGCGCGCACACGCACCTGCAGACTGATACGCGCGCACACGCACCTGCAGACTGATACGCACGCACACGCACCTGCAGACTGATACGCGCACACACGCACCTGCAGACAGATACGCACACACGCACCTGCAGACAGATACGCGCGCACACGCACCTGCAGACAGATACGCGCGCACACGCACCTGCACTGATACGCGCACACGCACCTGCAGACAGATACGCGCGCACACGCACCTGCAGACTGATACGCGCACACTCGCACCTGCAGCCATATGCGTACACACGTGCGCCGACAGACGCGTACACACGCGCACACACACATGCAGAAAGAGATGTGTAGACACATGTGCAGAGACACATACACACGTGCAAACAGATACCGCACACACACACACACGCAAGCAGATACGCGCGCACACATGTGCAGACGGATACGCGTACACACACGCACCTGCAGACAGATACGCGCACACACGCACCTGCAGACAGATACGCGCACACACGCACCTGCAGACAGATACGCACACACACGCACCTGCAGACAGATACGCGCAAACACGCACCTGCAGACTGATACGCGCACACACGCACCTGCAGACAGATACGCGCACACACGCACCTGCAGACAGATACGCGCACGCACACACCTGCAGACAGATACGCGCACGCACGCACCTGCAGACAGATACGCGCACGCACGCACCTGCAGACAGATACGCGCGCGCACGCACCTGCAGACAGATACGCGCGCGCACGCACCTGCAGACTGATACGCGCGCACACGCACCTGCAGACTGATACGCGCACACACGCACCTGCAGACTGATACGCGCGCGCACGCACCTGCAGACAGATACGCGCGCGCACGCACCTGCAGACAGATACGCGCGCGCACGCACCTGCAGACAGATACGCGCACACACGCACCTGCAGACAGATACGCGCACACACGCACCTGCAGACTGATACACGCGCGCACGCACCTGCAGACAGATACGCGCACACGCGCACCTGCAGACAGATACGCGCACACACACACCTGCAGACAGATACGCGCGCACACGCACCTGCAGACTGATACGCGCACACACGCACCTGCAGACTGATACGCGCACACACGCACCTGCAGACAGATACGCGCACACACACCTGCAGACAGATACGCGCACACACGCACCTGCAGACTGATACGCGCACACACGCACCTGCAGACTGATACACGCGCACACGCACCTGCAGACTGATACGCGCACACACGCACCTGCAGACAGATACGCGCACACACGCACCTGCAGACTGATACGCGCACACACACACCTGCAGACAGATACGCGCACACACGCACCTGCAGACTGATACGCGCACACACACACCTGCAGACAGATACGCGCACACACGCACCTGCAGACAGATACGCGCACACACGCACCTGCAGACAGATACGCGCACACACGCACCTGCAGACTGATACACGCGCACACGCACCTGCAGACTGATACGCGCACACACGCACCTGCAGACTGACACGCGCGCGCACGCACCTGCAGACAGATATGCGCACACGCGCACCTGCAGACTGATACGCGCACACGCGCACCTGCAGACTGATACGCGCACACGCGCACCTGCAGACTGATACGCGCACACACGAACCTGCAGACAGATACGCGCGCACACACACCTGCAGACAGATACGCGCACACACGCACCTGCAGACAGATACGTGCACACACGCACCTGCAGACAGATACGCGCACACGCGCACCTGCAGACTGATACGCGCACATGCGCACCTGCAGACTGATACGCGCACACACGCACCTGCAGACTGATACGCGCGCACACGCACCTGCAGACTGATACGAGCGCACACGCACCTGCAGACTGATACGCGCACACGCGCACCTGCAGACTGATACGCGCACACACGCACCTGCAGATTGATACGCGCACACGCGCACCTGCAGACTGATACGCGCACACACACACCTGCAGACAGATACGCGCACACACGCACCTGCAGACTGATACGCGCACACACGCACCTGCAGACTGATACGCGCACACACGCACCAGCAGACTGATACGCGCACACACGCACCTGCAGACTGATACGCGCACACACGCACCTGCAGACAGATACGCGCACACACGCACCTGCAGACAGATACGCGCACACACGCACCTGCAGACAGATACGCGCGCACACGCACCTGCAGACTGATACGCGCGCACACGCACCTGCAGACTGATACGCACGCACACGCACCTGCAGACTGATACGCGCACACACGCACCTGCAGACAGATACGCACACACGCACCTGCAGACAGATACGCGCGCACACGCACCTGCAGACTGATACGCGCACACTCGCACCTGCAGCCATATGCGTACACACGTGCGCCGACAGACGCGTACACACGCGCACACACACATGCAGAAAGAGATGTGTAGACACATGTGCAGAGACACATACACACGTGCAAACAGATACCGCACACACACACACACGCAAGCAGATACGCGCGCACACATGTGCAGACGGATACGCGTACACACATGCACCTGCAGACAGATACGCGCACACACGCACCTGCAGACAGATACGCGCACACACGCACCTGCAGACTGATACGCGCACACACGCACCTGCAGACTGATACGCGCGCACACGCACCTGCAGACTGATACGCGCGCACACGCACCTGCTGACAGATACGCGCGCACACGCACCTGCAGACAGATACGCGCGCACACGCACCTGCAGACTGATACGCGCACACGCACCTGCAGACAGATACGCGCACACACGCACCTGCAGACTGATACGCGCACACACGCACCTGCTGACAGATACGCGCACACACGCACCTGCAGACAGATACGCGCACACACGCACCTGCAGACAGATACGCGCACACACGCACCTGCAGACTGATACGCGCACACACGCACCTGCAGACTGATACGCGCACACACGCACCTGCAGACAGATACGCGCACACACGCACCTGCAGACTGATACGCGCACACACGCACCTGCAGACTGATACGCGCGCACACGCACCTGCAGACTGATACGCGCACACACGCACCTGCAGACTGATACGCACGCACACGCACCTGCAGACTGATACGCGCACACACGCACCTGCAGACAGATACGCACACACACGCACCTGCAGACAGATACGCGCACACACGCACCTGCAGACTGATACGCGCACACACGCACCTGCAGACAGATACGCACACACGCACCTGCAGACAGATACGCGCGCACACGCACCTGCAGACAGATACGCGCGCACACGCACCTGCATTGATACGCGCACACGCACCTGCAGACAGATACGCGCGCACACGCACCTGCAGACTGATACGCGCACACTCGCACCTGCAGCCATATGCGTACACACGTGCGCCGACAGACGCGTACACACGCGCACACACACATGCAGAAAGAGATGTGTAGACACATGTGCAGAGACACATACACACGTGCAAACAGATACCGCACACACACACACACGCAAGCAGATACGCGCGCACACATGTGCAGACGGATACGCGTACACACACGCACCTGCAGACAGATACGCGCACACACGCACCTGCAGACAGATACGCGCACACACGCACCTGCAGACAGATACGCGCACACACGCACCTGCAGACAGATACGCGCACACACGCACCTGCAGACTGATACGCGCACACACGCACCTGCAGACTGATACGCGCACACACGCACCTGCAGACAGATACGCGCACACACGCACCTGCAGACTGATACGCGCACACACGCACCTGCAGACAGATACGCGCACGCACACACCTGCAGACAGATACGCGCACACACGCACCTGCAGACTGATACGCGCACACGCGCACCTGCAGACTGATACGCGCACACACGCACCTGCAGACAGATACGCGCACACACGCACCTGCAGACTGATACGCGCACACACGCACCTGCAGACTGATACGCGCACACACGCACCTGCAGACTGATACGCGCACACACGCACCTGCAGACTGATACGCGCACACACGCACCTGCAGACTGATACACGCCCACACGCACCTGCAGACTGATACGCGCACACACGCACCTGCAGACAGATACGCGCGCGCACGCACCTGCAGACTGATACGCGCGCACACGCACCTGCAGACTGATACGCGCGCACACGCACCTGCAGACTGATACGCACGCACACGCACCTGCAGACTGATACGCGCACACACGCACCTGCAGACAGATACGCACACACACGCACCTGCAGACAGATACGCGCGCACACGCACCTGCAGACTGATACGCGCACACGCACCTGCAGACAGATACGCGCACACACGCACCTGCAGACAGATACGCGCACACACGCACCTGCAGACAGATACGCGCGCACACGCACCTGCAGACAGATACGCGCGCACACGCACCTGCACTGATACGCGCACACGCACCTGCAGACAGATACGCGCGCACACGCACCTGCAGACTGATACGCGCACACACGCACCTGCAGACTGATACGCGCACACACGCACCTGCAGACTGATACGCGCACACACGCACCTGCAGACTGATACACGCCCACACGCACCTGCAGACTGATACGCGCACACACGCACCTGCAGACAGATACGCGCACACACGCACCTGCAGACAGATACGCGCACACACGCACCTGCAGACTGATACGCGCACACACGCACCTGCAGACAGATACGCGCACACACGCACCTGCAGACTGATACGCGCACACACGCACCTGCAGACTGATACGCGCGCACACGCACCTGCAGACTGATACGCGCACACACGCACCTGCAGACTGATACGCACGCACACGCACCTGCAGACTGATACGCGCACACACGCACCTGCAGACAGATACGCACACACACGCACCTGCAGACAGATACGCGCGCACATGCACCTGCAGACTGATACGCGCGCACACGCACCTGCAGACTGATACGCACGCACACGCACCTGCAGACTGATACGCGCACACACGCACCTGCAGACAGATACGCACACACGCACCTGCAGACAGATACGCGCGCACACGCACCTGCAGACAGATACGCGCGCACACGCACCTGCATTTATACGCGCACACGCACCTGCAGACAGATACGCGCGCACACGCACCTGCAGACTGATACGCGCACACACGCACCTGCAGCCATATGCGTACACACGTGCGCCGACAGACGCGTACACACGCGCACACACACATGCAGAAAGAGATGTGTAGACACATGTGCAGAGACACATACACACGTGCAAACAGATACCGCACACACACACACACGCAAGCAGATACGCGCGCACACATGTGCAGACGGATACGCGTACACACACGCACCTGCAGACAGATACGCGCACACACGCACCTGCAGACAGATACGCGCACACACGCACCTGCAGACAGATACGCGCACACACGCACCTGCAGACAGATACGCGCACACACGCACCTGCAGACTGATACGCGCACACACGCACCTGCAGACAGATACGCGCACACACGCACCTGCAGACTGATACGCGCACACACGCACCTGCAGACAGATACGCGCACGCACACACCTGCAGACAGATACGCGCACACACGCACCTGCAGACTGATACGCGCACACGCGCACCTGCAGACTGATACGCGCACACACGCACCTGCAGACAGATACGCGCACACACGCACCTGCAGACAGATACGCGCACACACGCACCTGCAGACTGATACGCGCACACACGCACCTGCAGACTGATACGCGCACACACGCACCTGCAGACTGATACGCGCACACACGCACCTGCAGACTGATACACGCCCACACGCACCTGCAGACTGATACGCGCACACACGCACCTGCAGACAGATACGCGCGCGCACGCACCTGCAGACTGATACGCGCACACACGCACCTGCAGACTGATACGCACGCACACGCACCTGCAGACTGATACGCGCACACACGCACCTGCAGACAGATACGCACACACACGCACCTGCAGACAGATACGCGCGCACACGCACCTGCAGACTGATACGCGCACACGCACCTGCAGACAGATACGCGCACACACGCACCTGCAGACAGATACGCACACACACGCACCTGCAGACAGATACGCGCGCACACGCACCTGCAGACAGATACGCGCGCACACGCACCTGCACTGATACGCGCACACGCACCTGCAGACAGATACGCGCGCACACGCACCTGCAGACTGATACGCGCACACACGCACCTGCAGCCATATGCGTACACACGCGCGCCGACAGACGCGTACACACGCGCGCACACACATGCAGAAAGAGATGTGTAGACACATGTGCAGAGACACATACACACGTGCAAACAGATACCGCACACACACACACACGCAGGCAGATACGCGCGCACACGTGTGCAGACGGATATGCGCGCACACGTGCAGACGGATACGCGTACACACACGCACCTGCAGACAGATATGGGCGCAAACGCACGTGCGGCCATACTCGTACACGCACATGCAAACAGATAAGCGCACACACGCACGTGCAGACATATGCGTAAACGCGCGTGCCGACAGGCGCACACACACGTGCAGACAGAGATGCGTACACACATATGCACAGACGCATACACATGTGCACACAGAGGCGCGCACATACGCGTGCAGGCAGAGGCACGTACACACGTGCGCAGGCAGTTACGTGTACACACACGCAAACAGATACTGCACACACACACACGCAGGCAGAAACGCGTGTACGCGTGCGCAAACCGACACGCGCAAACTGACACGCGCGCAAACCAACACGCGCGTACACGCATGCAAACCGACACAGTATACACTTGCAAACAGATACACGTACACACACTTGCAAACAGATACACGTGGCCCAGCCCTAGCATCCTCACCCTCTCAGCAACACCTGCGGTCACCGTCTGCCCCCTCCTGTCCTCGTTACCTTTGCCGTGCCAGGTCACCTCAGCTGTCTCCTCGCCGTTTTCGCCAAAGATCACCCAGGCATGGTCCTCAGAGAGGCCCAAGTGGACATCGCGGAGACCCAGGACCTGGCAGGCAGCCACCACTGCAAAGGCCACCCCGCAGCTGTCCAGCTTAGTACCTGAGGGAAGCAGGAGCGGGTGGGTCATTACAACAAACCACAGGGCAGTCCTCTCACAAAACAGGAATCTGAACTTTGTTATGTTACATTGACACGGCGTGAAAGGAGATCACAAACTAGTTTAACAGCTGCACCTTCATGCGTTTTGCTGGTTAAACACTGAATATATGACGTGAGGTGTCTGGAAATTTCAGATCAACAGTTACCAGGACAGAGCTCCAACATCATCCTTATGGAATCTCACATCTACAACCGACGAACTCTGCAGCTTGTAGACCCAGAAGATGAGCAGATGGTGTGTACCACGAGCCATTCCTGAACAAACAGTGGCTGTTGGAATTCATTCTGCATGGAATGGCGCTAATGACGTCTCAGTGCCTACCTGACAGAAACAAACCCTGACCACGGGGGCATAATAAAACCAAAACAACTGCGGGGGCCGGAAATCAGTAACGAGAACGGAAATCGTCCCAAAGACTCAGCAGGTCTAGCTGCATCTGTAGAGAGAATGCAGAGTTAACGTTTCAAGTCCAGTTCGGGTTCTGAGGAAGGGTCACTGGACCCAAAATGTTAACTTTCCACAGATGCTGCCAAACCTGCTGAGTTTTTCCAACAATTTCTGTATTAGTTGCAGAGCAGTTTAACCCTGTCATGGCCATGGGAGGTTCCGTTTACCTCCACAGGTGAACACAGAACCCTTGGTCAGGGTGTTATTAAGCCACTGAATGGGCCTCTCGGGTTTCAAACCTAATGTTGATCTTGCTTGGTCTTCCTCCTGTGCAGTGTAAACCTATACTCTTGCTCTATTCTAGCATCCTATGATCTGGATGTCCTTTTTGTCCCCCCTCTATTGATTCACAGCGTGAGGGTGTCACTGGCTGGGCCCCGAGGGCAGTTAAGAGTCAACCCCATTGCCGGTGGGACTGGAGTCACATGTAGGCCAGTCCCTGGAAGGATGGCAGGTTCCTTCCCTGGCTTCAACAACGGATTCACGGTCAGCACTGCACTCTTAATTCCAGACATCCATGGCAGGATTCAAACCCAGCTCTCTGGATTAACAGTCCAGCGATAACAACACTCAGCCGTCGCCTCCCCTCGTTCGCTATGATCCGCCTGTACTGCTTGCAACACACAGCTTCCCACTGGACACAGATACACATGACAACGTTAATCAAATCAAATCAAACCAGCTTAGAACTAATGCTCACCCAATCCCTACCGAGTGGGAACAGGCCATTTGGCTCAACGAGTCCACACTGACCCTCTGAAGAGTAATGTGCCCAGACCCACTCCCCTACTACTCTACATTTACCCCTGACTAATGCACCTAACCTACATTGTGCATGGGCAATCCACCCTATCCTGCACATCCCTGGGCACTATGGAACAATTTCCCATGACCAATCCACCCTAACCTGCACATCCCTGGGTACTATGGGACAATTTCCCATGGCCAATCCACCCTAACCTGCACATCCCTGGACACTATGGGACAATTTCCCATGGCCAATCCACCCTAACCTGCACATCCCTGGGTACTATGGGACAATTTCCCATGGCCAATCCACCCTAACCTGCACATCCCTGGACACTATGGAACAATTTCCCATGGCCAATCCACCCTAACCTGCACATCCCTGGGTACTATGGGACAATTCCCCATGGCCAATCCACCCTAACCTGTACATCCCTGTGTACTATGGGACAATTCCCATGGCCAATCCACCCTAACCTGCACATCCCTGGGCACTATGGGATAATTTAGCCTGGCCAATCCACCCTAACCTGCACATCTTTGGACTGTGGGAGGAAACCGGAGCACCCGGAGGAAACCCACGCAAACACGGGGCGAATGTGCAAACTCCACCCAGACACCTGAGGGTGGGATTGAACCCGGGTCACTGGCGCTGGGAGGCAGCAGTGCTAATCACTGAGCCACCCTGGTAGGTGCTGTTTCAATATCTGGCCTCGGGTTATAGCCTCGCTATCCTCATCCCTCACGGGCTCAGAATCTACTTAACAACTCCACCGCGCCCTCTCCTCACAACGGGATGGTCAGAGCCTTGGTTTAACATCTCAGAATGTGTGCTTCATGGAGGGGGGAGGGTCCTGATGTTCGTGATGCAGAGGAGAGCGGGCTAACGTCACCGGGTGTTTTTCGAGCACGGTGGTTCTCAGAGGCAGGGAGGACGTACCTGTGATGAAACTGAACAGAGACTGGATATGCGCTCTGTCCTTGAAGTAGGAGCGGCTCAGGCTGTTCCAGATGACGTCGGAGACCTTCTTGACCAGCTCGCGGCTGGAGTAGCCCTCCTTCAGGGGGTACAGGGACCGGTCGACCGCTCCCCGGATCATGGTGGTGAATCGGGTGTGCAGAGCCCTGACCTGCGGGAGGTCCACGCAGGGGAAGCAGGTGGCCACCTCGGATCCGGTCTCCGGGCACGGGGAGCCCTCGATGCTGCAGCCGGGAACATTGACGGGGAGGACCCGGTTCACGGCCAGGAAGTGCTCGACGAAGCCCAGCACCAGGGACAGCAGGGTCAGGTCGGGCTCGTCCCGTTTCAGCTCAAAGGCAAACAGCTTGACCACCTCATCGATGCTGCAGATGGGGAAGAAGGCAGCCTGCGACGACTTCAGACCCATGCCGCCTCCTTCAGGTCGCGGCAGGGAGAGACACCTAGCACAGAACAACCCAACAATTACACCGCGCAATCGGCGAATGGCGGCGCAGACTCGATAGGCCGAATGGCCTAACCCTTGTGGATAAAGCCAAACCTGACTGAGGTACGATGTGGTTTTACACTGCCGCTTGTCAAATGAATTACTGCGGGGGTGATCGGGTTTTGCGACCGACCAATTATTTAGCTCAAATATGCCGAAACAGAGAGACAATTTGCCGAAATCTCTCACTCATCCGGACAAATGCAAGAACACCAACATTTGACTTAACGCAAGAATCCCGCAATGTTTATTCCCCCCACAGGATGGCAGCATTTACTACCCATTGCCTCTCGCCCGTGAACCTGATGGGCGCAGGGCTGTTGTGACTGGGCTTGTGACCCAGCGGCATGGGCGAATGTTGCAGGGGTTTGGGTTTGACATGGTATACCGTGAACCTGGTACCAACGCAATGCCGGTCGTAAAAGCTAACCTAATGGTGACTGTGCCAACACTCTGGGTTACAGAGGGGTATTTTGTCCTGGCTTTGTTTTTAGAGAAAGGTGATAAGACAGAGGCGCTGCACTCTCTACTGAAAGCCCATAAAGTAAACAGCTTGTGAGGCCTTGGGTTTTTTTTGAAACTAGAACAATAGAAGCAGCCTGACTGGGTGTGTCAAGCTCCCACTGAAGCAGGATATTTTGTGTTAGCTTTTGAGTAGCAACTGTTGGGGTCTTGAAGCCGGATGTGGAAGCCGTTTCCCCTCACTCTTGATACTAGAATTGCATGTGAGACAATCTATTTTACTGAATTTGCCTTTGCCAGGGGTGTGTTTATGGGATATCGAACAGTTACCGTTTATAGTTAAATAATCTGTTAAGTTTTCCGAAACAGTTGTTACTCCAATTTCTTCCCTCTTTTGTAGGATCTTAACTATGAACGAAGTGTGTTTATGCTTCAAATCTGTTAGTTGGACCAACTGATTTGCATCTGGAATGCAACACCTGGCACTTGCCTTTAAAGTAAGAGAAGATTAAGAGTGTAGACTATCTTCTTCAGACATTTTGAGGGCGTTTGGTCTAGCCCATAACAGTTATCTTTGTGAAAATCCGCTTGGTTCATTGATGTCCTTTAGGGATGGAAATCTGCCATCCTTACCTGGTCTGGTCAAATGTGAATCTCCACCCACAGCCGTGTGGCTGATTCTCAACTGCTCCCTGAGATCGGCCTAGCAAGTCACCAGATTCAAGGGGCACTTAGAGATGAGCAGTAAATGCTGGTCCACATCACATTAATGATAGAAAAAAATACTCAGTTAGAGTCAAGGACATCACTTTGTCTGAAGTCACATGTAGGCCAGACCAGTGAAGGACAGTAGATTTCCTTATTTAAAAAGGGAAGCAGAGATGCAGGTGGGACTTTATAACAATTATTGATCATTCACATTGTTACCATCACTGAGGCAAGCCTTATTCCAGCCATAGAGATGTACAGACCCTTCGGTCCAACCTGTCCATGCCGACCAGATATCCCAACCCAATCTAGTCCCACCTGCCAGTACCCGGCCCATATCCCTCCAAACCCTTCCAAATGCCTCTTAAATGTTGTCATTGTACCAGCCTCCACCACTTCCTCTGGCAGCTCATTCCATACACGTACCACCCTTTGTGTGAAAAAGTTGCCCCTTAGGTCTCTTTGAAATCTTTCCCCTTTCACCTTAAACCTATGCCCTCTCGTTCTGGAGTGCCCCTACTCAGGGAAAAGACTTTGTCTATTTACCCTATCCATGTCCCTTATGATTGTATAAACCTCTATAAGGTCACCCCTCAGCCTCCGACGCTCCAGGGAAAACAGCCCCAGCCTGTCCAGCCTCTCCCTGTAGCTCAAACCCTCCAACCCTGGCAACATCCTTGTAAATCTTTTCTGAACCCTTTCAAGTTTCACAACATCCTTCCTATAGCAGGGAGACCAGAACTGAACACAGTATTCCAAAAGTGGTCTAACCAATGTCCTGTACAGCTGCAACATGACCTCCCAACTCCTGTACTCAATACTCTGACCAATAAAGGAAAGCATACCAAACGCCTTCTTCACGATCCTATCTACCTGCAACTCCACTTTCAAGGAGCTATGAACCTGCACTCCAAGGTCTCTTTGTTCAGCAACACTCCCTAGGACCTTACCATTAAGTGTACAAGTCTTGCCCCGATTTGCTTTTCCAAAATGCAACACATCACATTTATCTAAATTTGCATAAAATACAGAGGCATGGGATTGAGGGCGATTTAGTGGTTTGGATCAGAAATTGGCTAGCTGAAAGAAGAGTTAGGGTGGTGGGTGATGGGAAATATTCATCCTGGAGTTCAGTTACTAGTGGAATACTGCAAGGATCTGTTTTGGGGCCACTGATTAGATTAGATTACTTACAGTGTGGAAAAAGGCCCTTCGGCCCAACAAGTCCACACCGACCCGCCGAAGCGCAACCCACCCATACCCCTACCCCTAACACTATGGGCAATTTAGCATGGCCAATTCACCTGACCCGCACATCTTTGGACTATGGGAGGAAACCGGAGCTGTTTGTCATTTTGATGAACAACCTGGAAAAGGGCATAGAAGGATGGGTTAGTAAATCTATGGATGACAGTAAGGTTGGTAGAGCTGTGGATAATGCCAAAGGATGCTGTAGGTTACAAAGAGACTTAGATAAGCTGCAGAGCTGAGCTGAGAATGACAAATGGAATTTAATGCAGAAAAATATGAGATGATTCACTTTGGAAGGAGTAACAGGAATACAGAATATTGGGCTAATGGTAAGATTCTTGGATATGTAGATGAGCAGAGAGATCTCAGTGTCCATGTACATAGACCCCTGAAAGTTGACACCCAGGTTGATAGGGTTGTTAAGAAGGCATACATTTTTTTAGCTTTTATTGGTAGAGGGATTGAGTTTCGGAGCCATGAGGTCATGCTGCAGCTGTAGTAAATTCTGGCGTGGCCACATTTGGAGTATTGTGTACAGTTCTGGTCACTGCAATATAGGAAGGATGTGGAAGCTTTGGAAAGGGCTCAGAGGAGATTTACCAGGATGCTGCCTGGTATGGAGGGAAGGTCTTATGAGGAAAGGCTGAGGGACTTAAGACCATTTTCATTAGAGAGGAGGTTGAGAGGGGACTTAATTGAGACAAATAAGATAATCAGAGGGTTAGATAGTGTGGACAGTGAGAGCATCTTTCCTTGGATGGTAATGGCTTGCACGAGGGGACATAGCTTTAAAAAGAGGGGTGATAGATATCGGACAGCTGCCCAAGGTAATTTCTTTACTCAGAGAGTAATAGGGCGTGAAACGCACTGCCTGCAACAGGAGTAGACTTGCCAAGTTTAAGGGCATTTAAATGGTCATCAGATAGACATATGGGTGAGAATGGAAGTGTAGGTTAGATGGGCTTCAGATTGGTTTCACAGATCAGCGCAACATCAAAGGCCAAAGGGCCTGTACTGCGCTGTAATGTTGTGTTCTATATTCCATCTGCCACTCCTTGGCCCACTGCCCACCAAGGCTGGAATCGAACATGGGTCCCTGGTGCTGTGAGGCAGGAGTGCTAACCACTGAGCCACTCTGCTGCCCCAGGAGCTGTGGTTCTGCTCTGCAATTCAAACTAACATTTTCAGCCTGAAGAAAGCCAGGTTATCTTTCTTTCCTTAGCAGCCGCTGTAAACTATGGCTCTTAACTGGTAAGCCAGAGATATTACAAGTGGGAATCAGTCACCCTGTGCCTTCTGCAAGCAAATGGAAGAATCTGGAGAAGGAAAACCAAGGTGCAACACAGAGCCGAAAGGTCTACCTCAGTGAAACAAGCTAACTGAACTGTCATTCCAGTCTTTCCCTCCATCCTAATAACCACTTTTATTAGTTATTTGGAGTCATACTGCACAGAGACAGACCCTTCGGTCCAACCAATCCATGCCAAATAATCCCAAACTAGTCCCACCTACCTGCTCCTGGCCCCTATCCCTCCGAACTGTCCCAATTCATGAACTTATCCAAATGCTTTTCCAACACCGTAATGGTGCCCACATCCACCACTTCTTCCGAAAGTTCACTGCACATACACAAATCACTCCCTGCGTAATAAAAATTGCCCCTTAAGGTCTTTTTAAAACCTTTCTCCTCTCACCTTAAAACTATACCATCCTAGGGAAAAGACACCTGCTTTTCACTTTATCGATACCCCTCATGATTTTATACATTTCTATAAGGTCACCCCTCAACCTCTACACTCCAGGGAGAAAAGTTCCAGCCTCTCCTTACAACTAGAATCTATTTATTTGTAATATTTATAATAATTTTAACATTGGTGACGACTCCAAGAAAACAAAGGCTTGATTCCTAGTGTGCTGCCTTAGTAAGGAGTAGTAAAATTGTTTAGCTAACCACCAGCAATGTTGCTCCTGAATAAACAGGCCGAGCTCACGATGGGTAGGTATTTGGTGCATTTCTTTAATGTTTAGCCGACGTGACCAATGCTGAAAGCTCAGGCCCTTTGTCCAGGAACAAAGTGCAGAAATGGGCAATGAAATATGTGTCAATACATCACTGGTGGCTGTTTAAGTGAGCCCAAGCAGCACTGCTCCTGAATAAAGAGCCTGAGCTCTCAATGGGTGGAATGATCAAAGTAACATTCTGCTGCATATTTCTTGTGTGCAGCAGACCACGGGTGGCATAGCTCCTGGATGAACAGTCGACAGAGTGGTGCTGAAAAAAGCTACAGCTGGTCAGGCAGCATCCAAGGAGCAGGAGAATCAATGGGTGTTTTTCCTGCTCCTCGGACGCTGCCTGACCTGCTGTGGCTTTCCAGCTCCACACTCTTGACTCTGATCACCAGCATCTGCAGTCCTCACTGTCTCCTGGATAAAGAACCTGAGCTGTCAACCAGAGGAACGCTCAATGTAATAACACTCTGCTGCATATTTCTGGTGTTCAGCTGACCCCCGAGTGGCATTGCTCCTGGATAAAGAGCATGAGTTCTCAACAGGTGGGAAGTGATCAACACAATAACATTTTGCTGCATATTTCTGGTGTTCAGCTGACCCCGAGTGGCATTGCTCCTGGATAACGTCGCGGGGGGGTCAGCTAGAAAGCCACTAGCAACCTCTTGCCTGGTTTATTGCATTGCTGGCAAGGTTGAGAACGCAGGCACTTTATCCAGGAGCAATGTCACTGGAGGTCAGCTAAACAGCTGCCGTCAGTGTGTCTCTGTATACCACAATATACTCGTTCCCCACCTGCTGAGAGCGCAGGCGCTTTATCCAGGGGCAATGCCATGCGTGGTCAGCTAACCCCCCGCCGTCAATGTGTCTCTGTATACAGCAATATACTGGTTCCCCACCTGCTGAGAGCGCAGGCGCTTTATCCAGGGGCAATGTCACTGGGGGTCGGCTGAGCACCGAGAATACGTAGTGAAACAGCAGATTCCTGACGAAGGACTTGGACCCGAAGTGTTGACTCTCCTGCGGGGGTGGCACAGTGGTTAGCACTGCTGCCTCACAGCGCCTGAGACCCGGGTTCAATTCCCGCCTCAGGCGACTGACTGTGTGGAATTTGCACGTTCTCCCCGTGTCTGCGTGGGTTTTCTCCGGGTGCTCCGGTTTACTCCCACAGTCCAAAGATGTGCGGGTCAGGTGAATTGGCCATGCTAAATTGCCCGTAGTGTTAGGTAAGGGGTAAATGTAGGGGTATGGGTGGGTTGCGCTTCGGCGGGTCGGTGTGGACTTGTTGGGCCGAAGGGCCTGTTTCCACACTGTAAGTCTAATCTAACCGCCCCGTCAGTGTGTCTCTGTATACAACAATATGCTCGTTCCCCACCTGCTGAGAGTTTAGGCGCTTTATCCGGGAGCAATGCCACTGGGGGTCGGCTGAGCACCGAGAATACGTAGTGAAACAGCAGATTCCTGACGAAGGACTTGGACCCGAAGTGTTGACTCTCCTGCTCCTGCGCTCTCAGCAGGTGGGGGACGAGTATATTGCTGTATACAGAGACACACTGACGGCGGGGGGGGGGGGGGGGGGGGGGGTTAGCTGACCCCCAGTGGCACTGCTCCTGGATAAAGCGCCTGCGCTCTCAGTATTGTCTGTAATGCAATAAACCAGGCCCCTGGGGGCTCTCTAGCTGACCCCCCCGCGACGTTGCTCCTGGATAAAGCGCTCTGGCTCCGGGGGGGGGGGGGGACGGCCAGTGTTTCCCCTGACTATAAAGGGCTGGGTTTAGGGGGTTTATATGAAGAAGGCGCGGGCTGGGACGGACACAAAGCGGTAAAGGCGCGGATTCGGGCGGAAACTGCCCCGACCTTCACTTCAACACCGTCTCCCCCCTCCCCTCTCTCTCTCACCGTTCCCCCTGAAGTGGCGGGGCCGCAGCGATCGGCCTCTCCCGCCCTCACGCCGCCGTCTCCACACGCTCAGAGCCCGCCTCACGGTCGCCTCAGCAACCGACCAGGCCCCGGCGCGACTGCGCATGCGGGGGCAGGCCCGGAGACACGGGGAGGGAGGACTGCGCATGCGGAGGCAGGCCCGGAGAAGCGGGGAGGGAGGACTGCGCATGCGGAGGCAGGCCCTGCGGCGGGGAGGGAGGACTGCGCATGCGGAGGCAGGCCCAGAGACGGGGAGGGAGGACTGCGCATGCGGAGGCAGGCCCGGAGATGCGGAGAGGGAGGACGGCGCACGCTCTGAAGGGGGAGGGACCCGGCGTTGGGTGGGCGGGGCTGGGAAGATGCACAGGCGCTTTCAGTACGCATGCGGGAAGTGCTCAGAGGGCCGCCGGGAGGTGTAGTCCTGGAGTGGGGGAAATGAGGGAGGACTGCGCATGCTCGGTAAGGGACGGCGCCGAGGGGGTGGAGTGGGTCGTGGATCAAGGATGGGGCGGGGCCAAGGTTGCAGCCAGTGCGCGTGCGGGCACCGTGTTGGCCGCTGGGAGTTGTAGTTCCCTGTGCTGTGTGCTCAGTAATGTGTGAAAGTGCCTGTGTGTGTGTGTGCAAGGTTCAGATAATTTCTGACTGTACCCAGTGGACCTGCCCACATGAGATTGCCATTCCGGAACATTCTGCAACAGTATTTGCCCTCCGATCATTGTCTGCTGCAGGGCGAAGTGTACATCAGAGTGTACCATTGACTGTCAATTCAAACCCACACTCACACACTCACACACACAATGATAGAGTCATAGAGAGGGACAGCAGGGAATCAGACCCTTCGGCCCAACCCGTCCATGCCTACCAGATATCCCAACCCAATCTAGTCCCACCTGCCAGCACCCGGCCCATATCCCTCCAAACCCTTCCTATTCATATACCCATCCAAATGCCTCTTAAATGTTGTAATTGTACCAGCCTCCACCACATCCTCTGGCAGCTCATTCCATACACGTACCACCCTCCGTGTGAAAAAGTTGCCCCTGAGGTCTCTCTTATATCTTTCCCCCCTCTCATCTTCTTGGATGCTGCCTGAACTGCTGTGCTCTTCCAGCACCACTAATCCAGAAACTGGTTTCCAGCATCTGCCGGCATTGTTTTTACCTCCTAAACCTTTGCCCTCTCGTTCTGGACTCCCCGACCCCAGGGAAAACATCTTGCCTATTTACCCTATCCATGCCCCTCATGATTTTATAAACATCTATAAAGTCACCCCTCAGCCTCCAGTACTCCAGGGAAAACTGCCTCAGCCTATTCAGCTTCTCCCTGTAGCTCAGATCCTCCAACCCCGGCATCTATTCGGAGCCCTTTCAAGTTTCACAACATCCTTCCTGTAGCAGGGAGACCAGAACTGAACACAGTATTCCAAAAGTGGTCCAACCAATGTCCTGTACAGCTGTAACATGATCTCCCAACTTTTATACTCAATGCTTTGACCAATAAAGGTAAGCATACCAAACACTTCCTTCACTGTCCTATCTACCTGGGAGTCCACTTTTAAGGAGCTATGAACCTGCACCCCAAGGTCTCTTTACTTAGATTCCTTACAGTGTGGAAACAGGCCCTTCAGCCCAACAAGTCCACACCGACCCGCCGAAGCGCAACCCACCCAGACCCATTTCCCTACACCTAACACTACGGGCAATTTAACATGGCCAATTCACCTAGCCCGCACATTTTTGGACTGTGGGAGGAAACCAGAGCACACCCACACAGACACAGGGAGAACGTGCAAACTCCACACAGACAGTTGCCCGAGGTGGGAATTGAACCCGGGTCTCTAGCGCTGTGAGTCAGCAGTGCTAACCACTGTGCCACCGTGCCATCTCTTTGTCGAGAGACCTAAGAGTCTTGTAGAAGGCTAGAACAATTGCAACACTTAAAAGGCATTTGGATGGGGATATGGGCCGCGTGCTGGCAGGTGAGACTAGATTGGATTGGGATATCTGGTCGGCATGGACGGGTTGGGCCGAAGGGTCTGTTTCCCTGCTGTCCCTCTCTATGATCCTACGACTCTATGTCTCATTCTTTCAACTCCAACAGGGGAAGGCCTGACCTACTCCACCTTTCCTCCATAAGACAGCCACCCCATACCCACGATCAATCGAATGAACCTGCTCTGGACTGCCTCCGATCTGAGGCCCAGTCAGTCTTAGATAAGGGGCCCAAAGCTGTTGACAGTATTTCCAGCTGTGGTCAGACTAGTATCTTGTATCGTTTCGGCCAAACCTCCCTATTTTTATACCCCATTCCCTTTGAAGTTAAGACCAGCATTCCATTGGCCCACTGAATTTGGGATTCTTGCTGAATTGAAATGAATTTATTGTCCCTTTTGTGATTCATTGATGAGGACTCCCCAGTCCCTCTGTGTCACAGCTTTCTGCAGTCTTGCTCCTTTTAAATACTATGCAGGTCTGCTATTCCTCCAGCCAAAGTGCATAACCTCACCTTTGCCCACATCATATTCCATCTGCTCACTCACTAAACCTGCGTATATCCCTCTGCCCCCTCTCTCACCACCACACCATGGGGACAGTGGTCGACTTTTCCATCCAGTGTTTTTTACAGCTGATGGCCCCAGTGCACTCCCAGAGTTACAGCCTGGTCCCAGTGCACTCCCAGAGTTACAGCCTGGTCCCAGTGCACTCCCAGAGTTACAGCCTGGTCCCAGTGCCCCAGTGCACTCCCTCTTCCATCCTGGGCTGCCGTTCAGGGCATGAGGGGGGCATGCTTTTAGGGAAATTCCAACCTCCGACCCCTGCACCTCACCTGCAAACACGTTCCACAGGATCATCCCAGAACACAAGTCACTCCAACACTGTCACACTCCCAATTACCAAAGGCCACTCCTGAAGGGGCTGACTCTCACTGGGGTATGGGGTCTCCCACCCTCTCCCTGAAGGGGCTGAGTCGCACTGGGGTCTCCCACCTACTCCCTGAAGGGGCTGACTCTCACTAGGGTCTCCCACCCTCTCCCTGAAGGGGCTGACTCTCACTGGGGTCTCCCTCCCTCTCCCTGAAGGGGCTGACTCTCACTGGGGTCTCCCACCCTCTCCCTGAAGGGGTTGACTCTCACTGGGGTCTCCCACCCTCTCCCCGAAGGGACTGACTCTCACTGGGGTCTCCCACCCTCTCCCTGAAGGGGTTGACTCTCACTGGGGTCTCCCACCCTCTCCCTGAAGGGACTGACTCTCACTGGGGTCTCCCTCCCTCTCCCTGAAGGGGCTGACTCACACTGGGGTCTCCCTCCCTCTCCCCGAAGGAGCTGATTCTCACTGGGGTCTCCCACCCTCTCCCTGAAGGGGTTGACTCTCACTGGGGTCTCCCACCCTCTCCCTGAAGGGACTGACTCTCACTGGGGTCTCCCTCCCTCTCCCCGAGGGGCTGACTCACACTGGGGTCTCCCACCCTCTCCCTGAAGGGGTTGACTCTCACTGGGGTCTCCCACCCTCTCCCTGAAGGGACTGACTCTCACTGGGGTCTCCCTCCCTCTCCCTGAAGGGGCTGACTCACACTGGGGTCTCCCTCCCTCTCCCCGAAGGAGCTGATTCTCACTGGGGTCTCCCACCCTCTCCCTGAAGGGGTTGACTCTCACTGGGGTCTCCCACCCTCTCCCTGAAGGGACTGACTCTCACTGGGGTCTCCCTCCCTCTCCCCGAGGGGCTGACTCACACTGGGGTCTCCCACCCTCTCCCTGAAGGGGTTGACTCTCACTGGGGTCTCCCACCCTCTCCCTGAAGGGACTGACTCTCACTGGGGTCTCCCTCCCTCTCCCCGAGGGGCTGACTCTCACTGGGGTCTCCCTCCCTCTCCCTGAAGGGGCTGACTCTCACTGGGGTCTCCCACCCTCTCCCTGAAGGGGCTGACTCTCACTGGGGTCTCCCACCCTCTCCCTGAAGGGGTTGACTCTCACTGGGGTCTCCCTCCCTCTCCCCGAGGGGCTGACTCACACTGGGGTCTCCCATCCTCTCCCTGAAGGGGCTGACTCTCACTGGGGTCTCCCTCCCTCTCCCTGAAGGGGCTGACTCTCACTGGGGTCTCCCTCCCTCTCCCTGAAGGGGCTGACTCTCACTGGGGTCTCCCACCCTCTCCCTGAAGGGGCTGACTCACACTGGGGTCTCCCTCCCTCTCCCTGAAGGGGCTGACCCTCACTGGGGTCTCCCACCCTCTCCCTGAAGGGGCTGACTCTCACTGGGGTCTCCCTCCCTCTCCCCGAAGGGGCTGACTCTCACTGGGGTCTCCCACCCTCTCCCTGAAGGGGCTGACTCTCACTGGGGTCTCCCTCCCTCTCCCTGAAGGGGTTGACTCTCACTGGGGTACAGTCTGAGTCCTGTCCAGTGTTTCCTTGGGGAGAGGGAGCTGTGTGACAGGTTTAGGGTCTGGGGTCTGGGCAGTTAGACCTCAGCTGGACTAAAGTGTCCGTTGGCTATCTGTGCTCCGGATATCACATCCCGCTATTGCTGGAATATCACAGGAGTTAAAGTTTTAGGCTGTCTGCAACATTCCCAGTGCCCTGGATGCTCAGACACATTCTGACAGAAAGCACCGAGCTAGTTTCTGCACTGAGTTAGTCTCATTGTTTCACACAGGCCTTTACCCCCTCACAGCAGGTCAATACTTATAACGCAGCCAGCACACTCCACCACAAATTATATCACAACGCCCTTGTAATATCCTCCTTACACACACACACACTCACACACACACACACACTCACACGCAGACACACACATACACACACACACACAGACACAGACACACTCACACTCTCACACACACACCCACACACACACACCCACTCACACACACTCACACGCAGACACACACATACACACACAGACGCAGACACACTCACACTCACACACACACACTCACACACACACAGGCACACACACACACACCCGCCACACACACAGACAGACGCACACACACACACACACACACACAGACACACACTCACATACACACACACACACACACACACTCACACTCACACAGCCACATGGTTTATCGAGGACAGTATGGGTGTCAGTCTGGGCTTGCAGCTTCTGTTGTTGAGTTGGTTACTCTGCATCTTCTGCTGATCAGGACCATGTCCGTGATAGACTTCACTGAATGGTTCTCTGTGCCCAGTCAGGACCACAAGGTGGCAGCACAACATACTACAACAACAACTCCGACGGTGCCCACTCCCTCAGCACTGATCCTCTGACAGTGCAGCACTCCCTCAGCAGTGACCCTCTGACAGTACCCGCTCCCTCAGCGCTGACCCTCCAACAGCACCCGCTCCCTCAGCACTGACCCTCCGACAGTGCCCACTCCCTCAGCACTGATCCTCCGACAGTGCCCACTGCCTCAGCACTGATCCTCTGACAGTGCAGCACTCCCTCAGCAGTGACCCTCTGACAGTACCTGCTCCCTCAGCACTGACCCTCCGACAGTGCCCACTCCCTCAGCACTGATCCTCCGACAGTGCCCACTGCCTCAGCACTGACCCTCCGACAGTACCCACTCCCTCAGCACTGACCCTCCGACAGCGCCCGCTCCCTCAGCACTGACCCTCCGACAGTGCCCGCTCCCTCAGCACTGACCCTCCGACAGTGCCCGCTCCCTCAGCACTGATCCCCCAACAGTGCCCACTCTCTCAGCACTGACCCTCCGACAGTGCCTGCTCCCTCAGCACTGACCCTCCGACAGTGCCTGCTCCCTCAGCACTGACCCTCCGACAGTGCCTGCTCCCTCAGCACTGATCCCCCGACAGTGCCTGCTCCCTCAGCACTGATCCCCCGACAGTGCCTGCTCCCTCAGTGCTGACGAAGTGTAACTCTGAGCAGTGGGGTATATTGTTGGCTGGACTGTGTCTGGACCCTGAACCCAGGCCCAAGGTGGGAGAGAGAGACAGAGGCAGTGGGGGGCGGTTTAAACGGAACTGTTTGTGTGCGTCTCTGTCTCTCTCTCTCTGTGTCTGTGCTGGAGTTGGACTCTCTTCGACCTACAATGAATCGCAAAACCAGCTCCAAGGTTTCCTGGGTCAGGATCTGCTTGTAATTTGATGATCCGGGCAGACGCCGGGAGAGTGGAAACTTTGACAGTGTTTTCTCATCCTTGCTACTTTGGGAATCATGTTGCAGGGACATGTGGATAATCGCTCTCTGTGTCAAAGGGATTCTCTCCAGAACAACGCTGGAAAGGGAGTGCAGACCTTGCCGTGACCTCACATCGTGTCCGCACCCCTCCCCAAAGTGTCCCTTTGTCTGTCCGTCACTTTCCCTCTATATTGCCCCCCTCTTCAAACAGCAATGTGGAGACCGGGCTGCAGACACTCTGTTACCCTCCCTCAGACAGCCTCCCCACAGCTTGAACGTTGATGGGGGACGGTGGGTTCATTTTGTATTCAGTCACCAGATGTGGGTCCAGGATTTACTGCCCCCCCCCATCCCTAGTTGCCTCCTTGAGGAGGTGGGGGTTGAGCTGCCTTCTTGACCCGCTGCAGTCCATGTGCTGTGGGTAGACCCACAGTGTCCCTTAGGGAGCGAATCCCAGGATTCTGACCCAGCCACACTGAGGGAACGGCGAGATATTTCTGTGTGTGTGTGTGTGTGTGTGTGTGTGTGTGTGAAAATGTGTTTGTGAATGTGTGTGAGAGAGTGTGTGTTTGTGTGTGTGAGAGAGAGTGTGTGGGTGTATATGTGTGTGCGTGTAGACATGTGTGTGTGAGTGAAAGAGTGTGTGTGTATCTGTGCGTGTGCGCGCGTGTGAGAGTGTATGTGAGAATGTGTGTATATGTGTGTGCCTGAGTGAGAGTCTGTGTGTGTGTTTGTGCATGCGTGAGAGTCTGTGTGTGTGAGTGTGAGAGTGAGTGAATGTGTGTGTGAGTCTGCGAATGCATCTTGAATAGTTGTGTGTTTGTGTCTTTCTGTGTGAATGTGAGTGTACCTGTATGTGTGTCTGTGTGTATATGGATGAGTGTGTCTGAGAGAGTGTGTGTGTGAATGTATCTTTATGAGTGTGTGTGGGTATTTATGTGTGTGTGTTTGTGTGTGTGAGAGAGAGTGTGTGGGTGTATATGTGTGTGCGTGACTGAGAGTGTGAGTGTGTGTTTGTATGAGTGTGCGAGTGAGTGTGTGTGTGTCTGTGTGTGTTTGTGAGTGAATGTGCAGGCATGTGTGAGTGAATGTGTGAGTGTGTGTGTGAGTGTGTGTGTGTGTGTGTGTGTGTGTGCGTGAGTGAATGTGTGAGAGTGTGGGTGAGTGTGTGTGTGTGAGTGTGTGTGTGTGTGTGTGTGTGTGTGAGTGTGTGTGTGTGAATGTGTGTGTGTGTGTGTGTATGAGTGAATAGGCGAGCGTGTGTGTGTATGTGTGTGTGAGTGTGTGTGCGTGTGTGTGTGTGTGTGTGTGTGTGCGAGTGTGTGTGTGTGTGTGGGACAGTTGTGTGTACGTTTGTTGAGCAGCTACTCTCCGGGCTCTGAGTTCTCGATGGTGTCTCGGGTTACTGGGGACGCTCCTGGGGAAGATGTTACCTCCCTGACCCCCTTCATAAAGTAAGAGAACATTCATCTGCACGGAATGTTCATCTTGGTACCAATCCAAACAGATTCCCAGGAAGAGACTGCAACTTGTTCTGATTAAGTTTCCATCCACACGGTGTCTGCTCATCAGGGAAGGTATCGGCCAGACACACACACACACACACACACACAGACACAGACACACACGCACACTCGCACAGACACACACACACAGACACAAACACAGACACACACAAACACAGACACACACACACAGACGTACACAAACACACACACAGACACACACACAGACGCACAGACACACACACACATGCACACACACACATACAGACACACTCGCACAGACACACACACACACACTCGCACAGACACACACACACACTCGCACAGACACACACACACAGACGTACACAGACGCACAGACACACACACACATGCACACACACACACACACAGACACACTCGCACAAACACACACACACACACTCGCACAGACACACACACAGACACACACACACACACGGGCACAGACACACACACATACACACAGACACATACACACACAGACACACATACACACACAGACACAGACACACACATACAGACACACAGACACAAACACACAGACACATACACACACACAGCCATGCACACACACACACAGACACACACAGACAGACAGTCAGACACACTGTCAGATAAGTACTCACAAAGATAGACACACACACACACAGACAGGCACACAGGCGAATAGATACTGACATAGATAGACACACATATTCTGACAGACAGGCACAGGCAGACAAACACACACAAAAACAGACACACACACAGATAGGTGCACTCAGACAGACACACATCCAGACAGGCACACAAACAGAGACACACACTCAGGCAGACACACGCGCACACAGACAGGCGCAGGCAGACATACATACAGACTTGACAGACAGACAGACACACACACACACAGAGGCACATACACAGACAGACACACAAACAGGTACACAGACACAGACAGGTATACACTCAGACAGACACACACACACACAGGCAGGCAGATACACACATACAGACACACAGGCACACACACACACAGACAGGTACAGGCAGACAGACACATATATACAAACAAACACGCACTAACAGACACACACATACAAACACACAAACAGGCACACACACTCACAGGCAGAAGGACTTAAAGATACAAACACAAACAGGCAGAGAGAACCACAACAGTGGGTTGGGGGGGGGGGGGAGGCGGTGAAAGGTGAAGAGGATGTTGCAGTTGCTGGGACCCAGGTAGAGACTGTACTCACTGTGGGTTCCCCGGGTCTGTATTTGTACTGATCTGCAGCAATACGCAAAGTACCCCACACTCTGGGCACCTGGGAGAGAGTCTGATCACAATCCCCCTCCCCACTCCCTTTAATATCCCACCCAGTCTAATCCCACTCTCCCCCCTCACTCCCCACTCCCTTTAATATCCCACCCAGTCTAATCCCACTCTCCCCCCTCACTCCCCGCTCCCTTTAATATCCCACCCAGTCTGATCCCACTCTCCCCCCTCACTCCCCACTCCCTTTAATATCGCACCCAGTCTAATCCCACTTTGATGGGGGGACAGTGTAGAGAGAGCTTTACCCTCTATCAAGCCCCATGCTGTCCCTGTCCTGGGAGTGTTTGATGAGGGGATTGGTGGTGAAGAGGGAGTTTGTCTCTGTATCTCCCCTCGCCATCTGCTTCCAGTTGATGTTAAGTCAGTGAGGAATTATTTCAGCTGTTGTATTTCAGGAATTATACAAAGTAAATAAAAATTTTATATGGAAATTATGTGTTCGGCCAAAGTGCATAAATGGGAATGGAAACCACATTGCTTACAGTGTCCATGTTCCGATTAGGCCTCAGGCTCAACAAGGGCTGAATATTTCAAACTTTGTCATCTTGGAGATAGTTTTTGTCCACAATGGCTCTTCGCTTGTTAACCCTTAAACCCCCACACAGTCCCCTGAGGGAGTTCCGCAGTGTTGGAGGGTCAGTGCTGAGGGAGTGCCGCACTGTCAGAGGATTAGTGCTGAGGGAGTGGGCACTGTCGGAGGGTCAGTGCTGTGGGAGTGGGCACTGTCAGAAGGTCAGTGCTGAGGGAGCGTGCACTGTCAGAGGGTCAGTGCTGAGGGAGTGCCGCACTGTCAGAGGGTCAGTGCTGAGGGAGTGGACACTGTCAGAGGATCAGTGCTCAGGGAGTGGACACTGTCGGAGGGTCAGTGCTGAGGGAGTGGGCACTGTCGGAGGGTCAGTGCTGAGGGAGTGGGCACTGTTGGAGGGTCTGTGCTGAGGGAGTGGGCACTGTCGGAGGGTCAGTGCTGAGGGAGTGCCGCACTGTTGGAGAGTCAGTGCTAAGGGAGTGGGCACTGTCAGAAAGTCAGTGCTGAGGGAGTGCCGCACTGTCAGAGGGTCAGTGCTGAGGGAGCGTGCACTGTCAGAGGGTCAGTGCTGAGGGAGTGCCGCACTGTCGGAGGGTCAGTGCTGAGGGAGTGGACACTGTCGGAGGGTCAGTGCTGAGGGAGTGCCGCACTGTCAGAGGGTCAGTGATGAGGGAGTGGGCACTGTCGGAGGGTCAGTGCTGAGGGAGTGCCGCAATGTCAGAGGGTCAGTGCTGAGGGAGTGGGCACAGTCGGTGGGTCAGTGCTGAGGGAGCGGGCACTGTCAGAAGGTCAGTGCTGAGTGAGCGGGCACTGTCAGAGGGTCAGTGCTGAGGGAGCGGGCACTGTCAGAGGGTCAGTGCTGAGGGAGCGGGCACTGTCGGAGGGTCAGTGCTGAGGGAGCGGGCACTGTCGGAGGGTCAGTGCTGAGGGAGCGGGCACTGTCAGGGGGTCAGTGCTGAGGGAGCGGGCACTGCCGGAGGGTCAGTGCTGAGGGAGCGGGCACTGTCGGAGGGTCAGTGCTGAGGGAGTGAGTCCCGAGTCGAGTTTGAGCAGAGTCCTTCCTGGAGGTTGGTCAGTTGGACAGAAGCATTGTGTAAAACGAGGATGGAATGTGCTCCGATGTGGAGCTGATGCTCGGGAACGTGGAATGCTGGCCTGGATTGTGGCTCTGATTCCGGAGTCAGACTGTGAGGGCAGGCACTGAGAGAGTGGGATAAGGTTAAGGATCCTGTTGGCTTTGTGATCACCAAATCTCTGTGTGTACTTGATGCAGCGCCTGGTGTTTGGCACCCAGCCTGGAGTCTCTGGGCTAAGCTGTCGATGATGACCCACCCACCGCCCAGCAACATCACAGTGTTCCCTCTCGCTCTCCGACTCCTCCAGGCAGCCTTTCTGTCTGCGGCCTATTGTTCAGGCCTTAGCCTGATTCATCTTCCACTGCCTCAGCCTCACAGAGGTCGCTGTCTCAGTCCTTTCCTCTTTCAGCTGCTCAGGACACCCTCAGACATCCCGACGTTCAGCGACTCCGTCCGGAGATGCCCCTTGAGCTGAGGGTTTCGCTCAGGCCCCATCGGAGGGCAGGCCCCGGTCTGCTCTTAAAGAGGTTTAAGCAGGGGGCTGAATGGCTTCCTGCTGTTCCTGTGGGACAGGCTGGAGGAGAGGGGCTGAATGGCTTCCTGCTGTTCCTGTGGGACAGGCTGGAGGAGAGGGGCTGAATGGCTTCCTGCTATTCGTACCTGGTTTCCATCACGTTGCTGTCCGTGTCAAACTGGCTGCTGTGTTTATGGCAGTGACCCCATTTCAAGGTGACTTTGGAAAATGTTGGAAACATTGTCCTGAGCAGGTTCCGAGGCTGGGAATCCTGCAGCGAGTAACTCCCCTCCTGACTCCCCCCAAAGCCTGTCCCACCATCTACAAGGCCCAAGGCAGGAGGGGGAGGGAACACTCCCCACTTGCCCCTGGATGGGGGCAGCTCCAACAACACTCAAGAAGCTCGACACCATCCAGGGACAAAGCAGCCCCCGCTGGATTGGCCCCACCCCCACAAACACCCCCTCCCTCCCTCCCTCCCCCCACCGACGCTCAGTAGCAGCAGTGTGTACCAGCTACAAGATACACTGCAGAAACTCACCAAAGACCCTCAGGCAGCACCTTCCAAACCCACGGCCACTTCCATCCAGAAGGACAAGGGGCAGCAGGTACACGGGAACCCCACCCCCTGCACGTTCCCCCCCGAGCCCCTCACCATCCCGACTTGGAAATATCTCGCCGTTCCCTCAGTGTGGCTGGGTCAGAATCCTGGGATTCCCTCCCTAAGGGACACTGTGGGTCTACCCACAGCACATGGACTGCAGCGGGTCAAGGAGGCAGCTCACCCCCCACCTCCTCAAGGGGGCAACTAGGGACAGGGCAGGGACAGCACAGGGTCAGATAGAGTAAAGCTTCCTCTACACTGTCCCCCACCAAACACTCCCAGGACAGGGACAGCACAGGGTTAGATACAGAGTAAAGCTCCCTCTACACTGTCCCCCATCAAACACTCCCAGGACAGGGACAGCACAGGGTTGGATACAGAGTCAAGTTCCCTCTACACTGTCCCCCATCAAACACTCCCAGGACAGGGACAGCACGGGGTTAGATACAGAGTAAAGCTCCCTCTACACTGTCCCCCCATCAAATAATCCTAGGGACAGGGACAGGGACAGCACGGGGTTAGATAAAAGGTAAAGTTCCCTCTACACACACACATACACTCTGTGTCACACACTCAGGAAGTGGGACCTGGAGCAGCCTCCCGTCTCTCCACATACTTCCGGGCTGGATGCTGCCTGAAAGTTGTGACGTCAAACATTAAACTCCCTGAACAACGCCTCATGAAAGAAAAATAGTTTATTTATTTGAAATTGTCTTCAATGTGCATTAGTGTCAGGCACCATATCATCAGCACGGTTCACTACATTCAGGACAGGGCCCGGGGGGCTGGGGTATATCAGGGAGAGACCCCAACAGGAGGGTCTCATTCACACACTCAATAACGTCTGGTTATACTCAGCTCAACCCCACATTCTACCCACCGCCCGCCGAACTGCAGACCGAGCACTGACTGACAGGGGGCTCACAGGGGCTGTAGGAACCTGATCACATCAGGAAAAGGGACTGTCTCCCCTCCCTCAGCACTGACCCTCCGACAGTGCCCACTCCCTCAGCACTGACCCTCCGACAGTGCCCGCTCCCTCAGCACTGACTCTCCAACAGTGCCCACTCCCTCAGCACTGACTTTCCGACAGTGCAGCACTCCCTCAGCACTGACCCTCCAACAGTGCCCACTCCCTCAGCACTGACCCTCCGACAGTGCCCACTTCCTCAGCACTGACCCTCCGACAGTGCCCACTCCCTCAGCACTGACCCTCCGACAGTGCCCACCCCCTCCGCACTGACCCTCCGACAGTGCCCACCCCATCAGCACTGCCACTCCGATAGTGCTCCCTCCCTCAGCGCTGACCCTCCGACAGTGCCCGATCCCTTAGCACTGACCCTCCAACAGTGCCCCGTTTCCTCAGCACTGACCTTCTGACAGTGCCCACCCCCACTGCACTGACCCTCCGACAGTGTCCACCCCGTCAACACTGACTCTCTGACAGTGCCCGTTCCCTCAGCACTGACCCTCTAACAGTGCCCACTCCCACAGCACTGACCCTCCGACAGTGTCCACCCCATCAGCACTCATCCTCTGACAGTGTCCATTCCTTCAGCACTGACCCTCTGACAGTGCCCGCTCCCTCAGCACTGACCCTCCGATAGTGTGCCCACTCCCTCAGCACTGACCCTCCGATAGTGTGCCCACTCCCTCAGTGCCGGGTGATGACTCAGTGTTCAGGGATGATGAAGCCAGTCAGAAGGGAGTCTGGAGGTTCCCCAGGGGTTTGAAGAGATGGATTATGGGATAGTAAAGTGGGTTGGCTTTGGGATCTCCAACGTGACTGTGTGAGGGGTCAGCCCTCAGCTGTATCTGTCAGCCTCTGGATCAGAGTCAAGTGGGCTACTCCGAACCTGTTCCCCGTCAGAGAGATGCGAGCATGTATGGTCCATCCCTAATTACCCCAAGGGCATAAAAAGAGTCTGCTACACGTGGGACTGGAGTCACGTGTAGGGCAGACCGGGTAAGGACGGCAAAGTTCCTTCCCTGAAGGAAATCGGGTCAGAGATGGGATCCATGGCCCCCACCAAGCTGATAGTCCCAGATCCGTATTGAATGGTTTCCGGATTCCGTGTCCAGTGACATCTCCACCACCTTGCCATCTTAGTTTCATTCCCAATCCTTCACATATTCCCACGCCATTCCCAATCCTATTACCTCTTCCCACCCTTTTCGCAATCCCATTCCCAATTCCATTCCCAACCCTACACCCATTCCCAATTCAAATTCCAATTCTATTCCCAGTCCATTCTCAATCCTATACTCATTCTCACCCATTCCCAACCCTGTACCCATTCCTAATCCTACACCCACGCCCACCCCATTCCCAATCCTGCGCCCAATCCCACATCATTCTCACTTCCATTCCCAAACCTACTCCCATCCCCACCACCGCCCTCCCCCTCAACCATGTTGACCCTGGACCTGAGATGGCGGACTGAGACCCCACCATATCGGTGGGTGAGACGGTCAGAGGGAGGCCGAAGGGGGGAGATGTTGAGGGTGGGTGAGGTGGGTGCTGATCGGAGGGGACTGGGAGTGAGTGGTCGCGTGGGTTACACAGCGCGGATTGGCCACTGGGCATCGTAACGCCCCAAACAATTCAGGCAAGTTCCAGGCCCAATAGCCGTCAGTTCACCAGGTCCATAAACAATCAATTAAAAACAGAGAAATCCCGAGAGAAGGAAGCAGTGTTGGCTGAAGAAGAGAACGGTAGCTTCAGTCTTCTGGGAGCACCATCACCTCTTCCCGGTGTGAGGCAGAATCGACTGTAGGTGGAAAGATCACAGGGCGTGGATTAGAGAGAAGGTTACACCCTGGAGGAGATCACCCACCCAGGCCCAGGCTGCACAGCTCAAACACCTCACCGTCAAACACACACACCCACACACACACACACACAGACACACACACACACACACAGACACACACACACACACCAACACACACCCACACACACACACACACCCACACACACACACACCCACCCACACACACACACCCACCCACACACACCCACACAGACACACAAACACAGACACACACACACACAGACACACACAGACACACACACACACACCCACACACACACACACCCACCCACACACACACACACACCCACACACACCCACACACACACACACCCACACAGACACACAAACACAGACACACACACACAGACACACACAAACACACAGACACACACACATACACTCACACACATACACAGACACACACGCATACACACACACACCACACACATACACAGACACACACAGACACTCACACACATACACAGACACACAGACACACCACACACACAGACACAGACACATACACAGACACACACACACGCATACACACTACACACAGACACACACAGACTCACACACAGACACACACACACACATACACACAGACACACACACACAGACACACACACACACCACACACACAGACACAGACACATACACAGACACACACACACGCATACACACTACACACAGACACACACACACAGACACACACAGACACACACCACACACAGACACACACACACACACACACAGGAATGTGGGAGTGACCCGGGCGGTCTGGGTTCGGTTACATTGGCTGGAGGATCAATCTCAGCCTCAGGACCCCCGGGAGAACACCCCCAGCACCACTTTTTGTCCAATACTGGCACTGGGATCTTTTATACCCCTCCCCCGCCCCCCCCCACCCCCCACCCACAGTCGCCCCATCCCCACCACAACCCGATAGGGCAGACAAGGTCAGGGTTTAATGAAACATGAGAGAAAGGTGACAGAGATAGGGAGGGGGTGTAGGGGCTGGAGGGGGTTACAGAGATAGGGAGGGGGTTACAGAGATAGGGAGGGGGGTTACAGAGATAGGGAGGGGGTGAAGGGGCTGGAGGGGGTTACAGAGATAGGGACGGGGTTACAGAGATAGGGAGGGGGGTTACAGAGATAGGGAGGGGGTGAAGGGGCTGGAGGGGGTTACAGAGATAGGGAGGGGCTGTAGGGGCCGGAGGGGGTTACAGAGATAGGGAGGGGGTGTAGGGGGCTGGAGGGGGTTACAGAGATAGGGAGGGGGTGAAGGGGCTGGAGGGGGGGTTACAGGGTCAGCGTGGGGGTGTGTATACGGTTAGTGAGGGACTTGTTTGAACACGATGAAGTCTGGACATTGATGACTTGCCCACTCCCTCCCCTCTCCCCCTCCCCCTCCCCCTGTTCCCCAGCTCCCGAAGGGACGTGCAGATGGAAACGAGAGAACCGTTGTGTTCCTGTGCCTGAGGCAGGAGCTGTGTGTGTCCACAATCTGTCCAACCCATCAGCAGCTCCAGGGCCCAGGCCGAGGGATCTCTGCCTGCCAGGCCTCAGTACAAACACTCCGGGGAACAGGAGACTTCCCGACCACTGGAATCCATCCAGTATCCGAAGGGGAGAGTGGGTGGTGGGTGGGTGGGTGGTCCGGGGAGCAGGCAGGGAGTTAGCTGATCTGTCAGGGAGAGGGGAGACTGAATGAAGCAGCGAGATCCCAGGCTGGATCCCAGTAACTCTCCACAAGCCCTCACAACAGGATCGCGGGGTGGGGGGGAGGGGCAGTGGGGGATGGGGGGGCGAGGCGGAAAGGTGGTGGGGGGGGATGGGGGAGACAGTGGGGGGTGGGAGATTCTCTGTGTCAGGGTCCGGGGGGGAGGGGGTCAGTGGGGGGATGGGGGATTCTCTGTGTCAGGGTTCGGGGGGGGGAGGGGGGGGGCAGTGGGGGGATGGGGGATTCTCTGTGTCAGGGTCCGGCGGGGGGGGAGGGGGTCAGTGGGGGGATGGGGGATTCTCTGTGTCAGGGTCCGGCGGGGGGGGAGGGGGTCAGTGGGGGGATGGGGGATTCTCTGTGTCAGGGTCCGGCGGGGGGGGGGAGGGGGGGCAGTGGGGGGATGGGGGATTCTCTGTGTCAGGGTCCGGGGGGGGGGGGAGGGGGGGCAGTGGGGGATGGGGGATTCTCTGTGTCAGGTTTAAGATTCTCTCTAAGAGTTTGTAGGTTTAAGATTCTGTCTTTCGGCGGTTGTCAGTTTCAGACTCTCGTTAAGGGGTCGTGGGTTTAAGATTTTCTCTTTAAGTGGTTGTGAGTTGAAGGTTCTGTCTTTAAGGGACTGAATCTTTGAAACAATCACATCGAGCAGGGTCGAAGGTGTGTGATTCTCGCTGGAAGCAAATGGAAAGGAAGTTCCTCACCAAAAACAGAATCCTGGATCAGCATCTCCCCTTCCCGAGCGTCTGAGACCGACACTCACTCAATTAGCAAGAGATTCCACCATCCAAGAGAGAGAGAGAGACACACACACACACACACTCCCCTCTCGTAGTGTCTGTGTGTGTGTGTGTGTGTGTGTGTGTGTGTGTGTGGGGAGAGCTGCCCCCTCACCCCACCCCCCCAGATTACGACCCTCCCTTACAGGAGACACAGACAAATGCAGCAAGGTCCTGTCTGAAGGCTGCGTTCAGGAGAGCTGAGTGTGGAGGGAGTGGGAGCTGGAAACCGAGGCTGGAGATGGGATTTGCTCTGCTCTCTCTCCAGGGACCACAGATTTCATTCCCATCTCCTGTCCGGTCTCCAAAGAGATCCTGCAGTGGGATGGATGCTGTGGGTAGGATGGTAACTCCGAGGTTCCTGTCTTTGGCAGAGCCCCTGCCCTGGACCAGAGTGATTTCCCATCTGAGACACAACAGACACTCTCTCAACAAACAGGAAAGGCCAATGGAACCCATGGGCCAGGCACAACGGTTCCTGCCTGTAACAGATACACAGTTCCACCCAAACTG